>NW_004443980.1:18581255-18592026 GCF_000243295.1 Trichechus manatus latirostris
GACCATACAGAATTCTTAGTAATGTTTTTTGTACTAATTTTACTCATAAATTGTAATTTCCATATATCACTGAATATAGTGGTAATAGTAGTGCCATAAATGGCTAGCAAGATTAAAATTCCACTTTTAAATTACAATATCATATGCAAAGCCTAAATCTATTTACATTTACATAGTTTAATGTGGTTAAAGTGAAAATTTAGTAAGAAAACAATAGAATTTGAAGTAAAAATGTTTAAGAACTATATCAAAATTATGTTCATTCTAAAGCTAAACTTTACTGTTACATGAGCTACATTAATGGATTAGGTTTGGAAAACTGGATTGAAAAAAAGCAAGACAGAGTGAGCCACATGATCTGACTGAGCAGTTTCTGCTCTCAGGCCATACGCCTTCTCCTCCTCTCTGTTCCTCACTACTCAGGTTGCTACTGGCAATTTTTTTTTTTTTTAAGTATGATTATTTTCTCCACTTGGGTGGACTTTTAAAATATATAAATCAAGCTCTCCTCTCTTTGAGTGTTTCTATTGAGTGGAAGCTCCTGGGACCTGTGATCTGGAGAGAGGGAGGAGAGGTTGAAGTCATTCTCCAAGTAAAACTGCTCAGTTCAGAGCTCCAGAGGGCCAGGCTGCTTGGGATATATTTGGTAGTCTTAGTCCATCTTGGGCTGTATTCCCATTATAATAGTTCCAGAGAAGATACGTGTGTACGTGCATGTGTGCTTATCCCCTGGTGCCACTGAGTGTGTGGGTGCAGGGGACAGGCACAGGGGATGTATGTACACCCCACAGCTGACTGAAGAGGAAGTTCGTATCACCCCCTTTGACACTGTCACCTGGTGCAATCTGCACTCCCCATCCCCCAGTGATAACACTAGTGCCCTCAAGTTCCAAGGTCAAAACACAAATATCTGTCAGATTTTTACACATCAACAATTAACAAGCTGAAAGAAAATTAAGAAAAAAATCCCATTTACAATAACATCTAAAAAAAAAAATACACCTAGAAATAAATTTAAGCAAGGAAGCAAAATACATCTACACAGAAAATTACAAATTTTCTTACAAAAATAAATTAAAGGTGACCTAAATAAATGGAAGGACATTTCATGCTAATTGATGAGAAGAATCAATATTGGCAATAGGTCAATACCACCTACAGTAATCTATAAATTCAAAGTAATCCTCATGTTATGGATTGAATTGTGTTGCCCAAAAAATATGTTGTAAATAGTAACCTCTATGACTGTGGTTATAATCCCTTTTGGGAATGAGCTGTCTTTGTTATGTTAATGAAGCAAGATTAGTGTAGTGTATATCTTGAGTCAATCTCTTCTGAGATATAAAAGAAATTAAACAATCAAACTAAGAAGCAAAGATGGGGAAAGAGAGATACCAAGCCACATGAAGATTGTCCAGGAGCAGCTCAAAAGAGACAAGGACCTTCCTCAAGACCTGACAGAGAGAGAAAGCCAGCACTCTGAATTTAGACTTTTAGCCTCCTAAACTGTGAGAAAATAAATTTCTGTTTGCTAAATCCATCCACTTGTGGTATTTCTGAAGCACTAGATAACTAAGATAGATTTTGGTTCCAGGAGTGGGGTGCTGCTCTAACAGATACCTAAAATGTGGAAGTGGTTTTGGAATTGGGTAATGGGTAAAGGCTGGAAGAGTTTTAAGGTGCCTAATAGTAAAAGCCTAGATTTCTTTGGAGAGACTGTTGGTAGAATTATGGACATCAAAGGCAATTCTTGTGAGGGCTCAGAAGGAACTGAGGAGAGCTATAGAGAAAGTCTCTACTGTCTTAGAGAATACATATGGTACCAGAAACAGAATGTTCCTAAAAACGTGGAACTTAAATCTTGCTTCTGGTGAAGCTTTAAAAGGAAATGATAAATATATGATTGGACAGTGGAATAAGGGTGATGCTTATGCAGTGGCAAAGAACTTGCCTAACTTATGTTCAAATATTCTTTGGAAGGTAGAACTTGTAAGTGATGAACTTGGATATCTGGCTGAGGACATTTCTAAGCAAGATCTTAAAAGGGCCTCATCGATTCTCCTTGCTGCTTAGAGTAAAATGCAAGGGAAAAGAGATGGACTTAAAAATGAACTGCACAAAATGAAAACAAAGCTTAAAGATTTGGAAAATTCTGTTATACAAACTAAGTACACATGTTCTAGAATTTTCACCAAGGATGTGGCTACAAAGTCTATTGTTAAAGAGATTAAGCCTGTGACTGATAGATCTAACCAACAATCACAGTAGAAAATCCATCAGTTTAAACTGAAGGGGACATAAAGAAATCCACAGGAAAGAATGCTGTCTGCCTCTTGGAATTATATATGGCAGGAAACAGGACAAAGGAGCTACATCTGTTGTCCTTCAAGAAAAGAAAAGGACCATACCTGGAGCACCTCAGGGATCTTCAGAACTGTTGGAAAGGGGAATCCTAGCCTCCTAAATTGTGAGAAAATAAACTTCTGTTGGTTAAAGCTATCCACTTGTGGTACTTCTGTTATAGAAGCATTAGATAACTAAGACTCCCCATCAAAATTCCAACAATGTTCTTTACAGAAATAAAAAAAAAATTACTACTTAAATTTATATGGAAATGCAAAAGTTCTCAACCAAGGTTTCAGTAAGCTTCCAGAAGGGTCAGAAAAAGGAGACCCAAGTAGGAGGTCTCACAGTTCCTGACGTCCAAAGATATTACAAAGCTACATTGATCAAAATAGTCTGATACTGGTATGATGATAGACACACAGACAAAAGGAATAGGACTGAGAGTACAGATTTAAATGCACACATCTATAGTCAATTAATCTTCAACAAGAGCTCTAAATCCATCAAATTTGGGGAAAAAATATTTAATAAATGGTGCCTGGACAACTGGATTTACATATACAAAATAATGAAGATAGACCCATACCTCACACCATCTACAAAAAAATAACTCAAAATGTTTCAAAGACCTAAATGTATGATTTAAAACTATGAAACTCTTAGAAGAAAACATCAGGGTACTGCTTCAAGACTTAGTCTTCGACAGTGAATTTTTGGACATGACACCAAAGGAACGGGCATCAAAAGATAAAATAGATAAATGAGATCTCATAAAAATTAAAGATTTCTGTTGATCAAAGGTAGTTGTCAACAAAGTAAAGTGACAACCTAAAGACTGCGAGAAACTTTTGGGGAACTGTATAACATAACAGACAAGGCTCTAATACACAGATTGTATAGAATAATCCTACAATTTAACAAGAAAAACACAAACAAGCCGCTAAAAAAATGGGCAAAAGACCTGAATAGACATTTCAAAAAAGTGGTTATTCAGATGGAAAACAAACACATGAAAAGATGCTCAACTTCTTCATCCATCAGAGAGATGTGTATCAAAACCACAATGAGATATCGCTTCACTTCTGCCATGAAGGATAAAATATAAATAAATAAATAAAACAGACAATAATAAATGTTGACAAGGATGCAGGGAAATTGGAACCCTTATCCATTGCTGGTGGGAATGTGGGATATTATAACTGTTCCTCAGCAAACTAAAAATAGTACTACCATATGACCTAGCAATCCCACTCCTAGTCTGTTCGTCTTTTTATAGTTCCTCACTTTGCAGAGTTAGACTGTTTATTTGAGATCTTTCCTCTTTTTTGATATAGGTGTTTATTACTATAAATTTCCCTCTGATGACTGTTTTCACTGTATCCCATAGGTTTTGGTATGGTATGTTTCAAGTTTTGTTTAACTCTCTCTCTATATATATATGTCTTTACTCTTGATTTCTTCTTTGACCCATTGGCTGTTTAATAGTGTATTATTTAGTTTCCAAAAATCTATTTGTTTTCTATTTTCCTGGTATTATTAACTTCTAGTATTATTCCTATGTAGTTGGAGAAGATAGTTTGTATTATTTAAATCTTTTAAAACTTGCTGAGGCTTGTTTTGTAATGTAGCATGTGGTCTATTCTGAAGAATGACCCATGCACACTAGAGAAAAGAATATGTATTGTTCTGATATTGAGTGGAGAATTCTATATATGTATGTTAGATCTAATTTGTTTATGACGTTGTACAAGTCCTCTCTCTCCTTACTGCTCTTCTTTCTAGAAGTTCTGTCCAGTATTAACAATGGTGTATTGAAGTCTCCTGCTATTATTGTAGAGCATCTATTGAAGCTTTCATTTCTATCAGGATTTGCTTTATGTGTTTTGGTGCATTGATGTCAGGTGCATATATACTTATGATTGTTATATTTTCTTGCTGCATTGTTCTTTTTTAATATACAATGCTCTTCATCTTTGATAGTAGATTTTGACTTAAACTGTATTTCGTCTGATATCAAATATCAATATGGCCACCTCCACTCTCTTTTGGTTACAATTCACATGGAATATTCTTTTCCATTCTTTCACTTTCTGTCTATTGAGGTCCTTGGGCCTAAGATGTGTCTCTTGTAAACAGCATGTGATGGGTCATGTTTTCTTATCCATTCTGTCCCTTGCTGCCTTTTGCATGGAGAGTTTAAATTCATTTACATTTAAGGTAATTATTGATAAGGAAGGACTGACTTTTGTCATTGTGTTACTTGTACTTTATGTGTCTTCTAATTTCTTCATCCCATCTTATTTACAATTTTGTCATTATTTGTGTTAAGTTGCTTTCTTGTGTTGAGTCTATTTGATTTTTTACTTCTTACTTTCTGTGTATATTTTTTAAGTATTTTCTTAGTGTTTACCAGCACAATTACATTTGATACCCTGTCTTTACAATGAGCTATTTTACTTTGATACCAACAATTAACATGCAAACAGCAAGTGACATAAACAATATTAACATACTTAAATTCAAATTCTCTTTTCCATTCCCCTTCTCTGTGATTGTATGACTTTTCACATCATTATACATTCTGTGTCTGTTAGGATAGCATTGCACTTATTTCATACACATTTGAAGAAATGAAGCTTATAGCACATAACAACTAAATTTATCCAATGAAAATATCCTACAACATGCCTTTTCACTTGCCTGTTACCTTATCTTTATTTAGATCTATCCTTTATTTTTTTAGTTTCTTTCCCATGTACTGAATTGGATAGTTGTCTCGTGTTATTTCTTTTCCACTTGAAAGATAGCCTTTAGCCATTCTTATGAGGCAAGACTGGTGGTAAAGTATCCCACAACCTTTGCTTCTCTGGGACTGTCTTGAATTGGACCTAGTTTTTGAAGGATAGTTTTGTCAGATTAATTCCTGGTTAACATTTATTTTATTTTAGTGGTATATAAATACAGTTGTTCTTCAGTATCCATGGGGGATTGGTTCCAGGAACCTCTACGGCTCCAAGACTCCCCCCCCCACAGATGCTCAAGTGCCTTATAAAAATGTTACTGTATTTGCATATAACATATACACATCCTCCCATATACTTTAAATCATCTCCAGATTACTTATAATACCTAATGCAATATGAATGTTATGTAAATAGTTGCTATACTGTATTGGTTAGGGAATAATGACAAGAAAAAAAGAATACAAGCAACACAGTTAGTGAACAAATGAGACTCAAGGCAAACAATGCTCCAACAATCCGCAGTTAGTTGATGTAGAACCTGTGCATATGGAGGGCCAACTGCACACACACACACACACACACACACACACACACACATACACACACACACACACACACATACCCTTCTCCCTTGTTGACTATTTCATTATCTGGCATTTTGTATTTGCAATAGTAGTAGAAAATCCACTATCCAACTATTTTATGCATTAACAACATAGGTCTGGCTGTAATGAACACTGAGGTGTTAAGCAAGAGTAACGCTGGCTTTGATGTTTAAGGTTATGTGTCACCTTGGCTGGGCCATGATTCTGTGTTTTGGCAGTTATGTAATGATGTAATTTGACAGTTATATAATGATGAAATCTGGCAGTTATGTAATGATGTAGCCATCCTCCATTTTTGATAATGCTGATTTTCACAGAAAAATCTGGTCTTTGGAACCTAACCATGTCAATAAGTGAGGAGTGGGTGTATACAAATTTATATCTTTCCACTGCCCCCTGGCCTCCATGGTTTCTGTGGAAAAGTCAAATTTCATCTAATTGAGGACCCTTTCTATGTTATTTTGTGTGTTCTCTTGCTGCTTGCATGACTCTTTAATTTGGTCTTTAGGAGTCTGATTATGATATGTTTTGGTGAAGACATTTTTGTATTCATTCTATTTAGAGTTAGTCAAGCTTCCTGTATTTGCAGGTTCATTTCATTACTCAGTTCTGGGAAGTTTTCTGCCATGATTTCTTCAAATAGTCTTTCTGTTCCTTTGTTTCTTTCTTTACCTTCCAGAATTCCCATAATATGTACATTGGTTTCTTGATGGTGTTGCACATTTCCATTTGACTTTGTTCATTAATTTTTTGCTTTTTTATGTTGTTTCTCTTGGGATTCAGTAAGTTCAATTCATTTATCCTTTAGTTCACTTACTATTTCTTCTGCTAGCTCAAGTCGATTGTTGTATTCCTCCCTTGCGTTTTCCAGTTCAGTTATTTTGTTCCTCGATTCCAGTATTACTTTCTTTCTTTTTTTTTATGTTTTCTCTCTCCTTATTAGGATGCTTATATTACTTTGTGTTCATCATTAATTTGTTGTTGTCATGATCTTTGAATTATTTGAACATACTTAAATTTGTTGTTTGACAGCTTTCTATTTTTTTCTATGACCCTTACTTCCCTGGGAGTGATGTTTGCTTCTTCATACTACTCTTTTAATTGAGCCATGTGTACTTGCTTTCTTATATGCCTTACAATTTCTTTTTCTTTTTTGTACCTGAGGCATTTGAATACTTTGTTGAGATAATACTAAATTTCAGTTTATTTTTTATCCACCAAATTTGTATCTGTGTGCATTTCTCTTGTCAACTGATTCATTTCTCCATCAGTACACAGCTTATTGCTTTAACTTCTGATTGGCTTCCAAGGATCTACAGTCACTTTTCTATTTCCTTGTTAGTGCTATTTTGCTTTTTATCCCTACAATTGTTGTAGACGTTTTAGCCACATTTTCTCTCTCATCGCCATCTTGGGGAACAAGATATCAAGGAGACCTTTCTTAGGTCTGTGTGCTCAGGCTTCCTTGCCTGCAGTGCCTTTATCACAGCCTGCCTGTTCACAAAGTCTGGGCCTCACTGGTCTCCCCACAGTGCTCCCTACCAAGACCCTCACAGCCCAAGGCCTCCCATGCAACAAACCACCCTTCCTTAGGTCTATGTACAGAGGCTTCTCTGGGTGCAATGTCTGCACTGGGGCCTGGTTCTTTGCAATGTCTGGGTCTCTTTGTTTTCAATGTGCCACTCCCTCTGGGGACCCACACAGCATTTTCTGCATTTTCAGGCTGTTTCAACTGTGTCTTCACTGGGACCTGACTGCAAAACCCAGGTCTCACTGAGTGCCACAAGCCTCTTCCTCCTAGGACACACATGGCCCCAGGCTTGTGGTGGGTCAAGGAGCCCATTCTTAGGTCTGTGTTCTAGGGCTTCTCTTCCTGCAAATTTTGAGCCTCAGTGCACTCTGTGCTGGTTGCCACTGCCCCCAAGATGGCCACATAGCGAGGAGAGTGGGATGAGGATACTTTGTGAATCTCCACTTTCCTGCAGTCAGTATGTTACCTTTTACTTGATTCAGTGTTCCCTTTGGTCCTTCAATCCTTTGTCTGATGTCCAGAGTTATGATACTATAGATTGTTCCAATATTTTCTTGTTTCCCCTTATAATAGTTGTGGGGGTTTGGGGTATGCTCCTGCTTATGCCACCATCTTGTTCTGCCTCTGTATTGGATATTCTGTGACTTATGGATTTATGGGTTGCTCCAATTTTTCTGTATTCTACTTGACAGTTTCACCACATTCTGCAATTAGCATAAAAACATGTCATCTACAACAAAGGCAAAATTTATATTTTTCACTATTTTCTCAGATAAAACAAAATTCAGCCTTAATAAGTATCTACTTGAAATATTGATTTATTTGTAAATATAAGCACTCTAATCATTCTCTTAAGTGATTATTTAAAGAAGATATATAATATTTGTACCTTTCAATAAAACCAAAAATTTCTTCCTGACTTAACAGGCTAATTATATTAACCCCTCACATGATAACTTTTTCTGGAAGACCTAAGCACTGACAATTTACTGTGTAAAATGCAATATCATTGAGCATAGAATTACCATTCACCTCATTGAGAATGTGCTCTAAAATAAATCCACTAGATTTCAAATGGTGCTGAGAAAAGTAAATAAGGTAAAAAGAAAAGAAAAGATGAGGCAAGGCATTGTGTAGCTTTCATGTTTTTAGCCTCAGATAAGTCACATTTAAATTGTTAGCTACTCATCATGCAGTAGTTTAACAGATATACTACCAAAAGCTGAGAACTCTTTATATATGAGATGTTTTTTTCCAAAACCAAGAATCAGACATAATTGGCATGTATATAATAAAAACAGAACCTCTAAATTATGTATACCATCTATCAATGACCTCTAAATTTAAATGCATAGTGTACCCCATAATTATGTCTGTATTTCCACTAGAATTTATTTAAATATCCCTACATTGCCTTAAAATATGTCCTGAGCTGACACACTGCATTTTTTTTTCAATGCCAGTCCTTTAGATATTACCTGACCTTTGGTGTAGATGACATTAAATAATATAGTGTATAAATTATAATATCCATGTTTTGTTTAATAAATATTCTAATTCTAAACTATTAAAAATTTGAGACACTTGGATTAACATTGTCTATTTTAAAATACTGATGGCATCTTCTTTAGGGATAGCATTTCTTTGGAATTAGCACAATGAATTTAGCTTTCAGGTACTTTTTTACATGTTATTAATTGTCTTAGGCTGGGTTCTCTAGAGAAGCAAAACCAGTAAAGTGTATAATGTATATATAGAGAGATTTATATCAAGAGAACTGCTCATGCAACTGTAGAGGTTAAATCATCCCAAGTCTGTGGATCACAGTACAGGCCTCTCCCAATTCACAGAGCCGCAGAAGCTGGTGAACTCAAGGTCGTCAGGTTGGAGAGGGGCTCTCGCTCACAGGCTGTGAAGGTCAACGAATTCCAAGGTCAGCAGACAAGATTGCAAGGTTTCTCCTGATTCACGTAGCTGCAGGGGCTGGTGAACGCAAGATCAGCAGGTCGGGGAACCAGACTCTTGCTTGCAGGCTGTGAAGATCAACAAATTCCAAGATCAACAGGTAAGTTTCTAGCTCAAGTCCCAAGAAATGGAAGTGAGACAACAATAAGCACCTGCTGAGTCTGGAATGACCCAAAAAACCTTGGCAAAGCAAGCAGGCAGAAGGTAACTGGCAGAAGACAGAGAGATGAAGCTGAGGGAGTGGTGAGCTGCCACAGGCCCTGCCCCAGCCAGTACCACTCAGCAGATTCCATCATGGGGGTGATCACATATCAGATTTCAACAGGGAAGTGATCACAACATTATACAACTACTAAAACACTGAGACATACAGTGTCTGTACTGGATATTCTGTGATTTATGGATTTATGGGTTGCTCCAATTTTTCTCTATTCTACTTGACAGTTTCATCACATTCTGTAATTAGCATAAAAACATATCATCTACAACTAAGGCAAAAGTTGACATACTATCTTAACCATTACAAGCCACCCCTTGTCAACTTGGCACCCGTACACATCTCCTGAAACCATACATAATCTCTGAATAAAGATAATTACAAAGTCATACTTGCACCTAACATGATACAACTAACATGTGTACAATCAAAAATGCACTAGCCCCGTTTACATCTTATATTTTATAAGCGAAGGAAACAAAAATATTAGATGCACACATACAAAACAGAAATAATCATAGCAATTACAGTCCCCGTTTCTGCAACTTGTCATGTGGCCATAACTGGTATTTACAGCCACCTTCTTCCATCACCCATTCCATATTCCCTTTGCCCTCAGCAACCACCTTAGCTGGTCATGGTTCTTTCCCTGGTAGGGTGACCCAAATCTTCATTCCTGAAGGATATGGGCCATTAGTAGTCATGTCAGAATTGGGTTGCTGTAGTTTTCGATTGACTTTAATCGCAGGACATGGTAGTACTAAGAAACGCCCTAAAGGATCTCCAGCATTCCAGACATACTCTTCTTTACCTCCATTATGTAATATCAATCCGATTTCCTCTTGGTAATTGGATCAATGACACCAGCCAGTATGGTAACTCCCTTTACCTGTGGCTCCAAAGGCATGAGGCCAAAGTGGCCAGATGGCATTCTTAGCTTCCAGTTCAATGGAATCTGTGATGTGTCTCCAGGTGGGAGCATTCCTCCCTTTGGAACTAAGACTTCTAGACCTGCAGAGCATAAGGTCATGGGGACAGGAAGCAAAAATCTATCGAGTGGGTCACAGGGTAATAGTGAGTGGTGCCACTCCAATTTCCACACCTTGATTCCTGGACCCATGAATCCTGGCTATGGGAGAAATAGCACCATGTATTGAATGCTGGTTTAGAACATATACAGCCTCCTGGAGAACATTGCCCCAACCCTACAAGGTATTTCCACCTAGCTGGTGTGTAATTGTGTCTTTAGAAGGCTATTCCATCGGTCTATCAAGCCAGCTGCTTCAGGATGATGGGGAGTATGGTAAGACCAGTGAATTCCATGAGCATGGGCCCACTGCCTCACCTCATCTGCTGTGAAGGG
>NW_004443980.1:18592709-18596092 GCF_000243295.1 Trichechus manatus latirostris
CTGACCATCCAGCCAAACCATTGGCCACAGCCCATGAATCAGTATATAATCGCACATCTGGCCATTTCTCCTTCCAAGCAAAGTGAACAACCAGGTGCACTACTCAAAGTTCTGCCCATTGAGAGGATTTCCCTTCACCACTGTCCTTCAGGGCGGTCCCAGAAAGGGGCTGTAGTGCTGCCACTGTCGACTTTTTGGAGCCTGCATATCGCACAGAACCATCTGTAAACCAAACACGAGGTTTCTCTTCTTCAGTCAACTGATCATAAGGAACTCCCCATGAGGCCATAGGTGCAGAATGGGAGATGGAGGGTAATGTGACACTTCCTCATGCAACTTACTTGTGCTTTCTGTTCCTGCTCGGGCCCAATCTCGTGTATACCACTTCCATTTAATGATGGAGTGCATTTATGACTCTGTGGGTCAAACAACACCCAGTTCATGATGGGCAGCTCAGGCCACATGGTGATTTGGTGTCCCATGGTTAAGCGTGCAGTCTCTGCTAAGGCCCAATAACAAGCCAAAAGCTGTTTCTCAAAAGGACAGTAGTTATCTGCAGAGGATGGTAGTGCTTTGCTCCAAAATCCTGAGGGTCTGAGCTGTGATTCACCAATAGGGGCCTGCCAAAGACTCCAAACAGCATCTCTATCTGCTACGGACACTTTAAGCACCAATTGGATTCGGTGAATCATATGGCCCAAGTGGCAGAGCAGCTTGCACAGCAGCCTGAACCTGTTGTAGAGCTTTCTCTTTTCCTGGGCCCCACTCAAAACTAGCAGCTTTTCAATTCACTTGATAAATAGGCTGGAGTAACACGCCCAAATGAGGAATATGTTGCCTCCAAAATCCAAAGAGGCCCACTAGATTCTATGCCTCCTTTTTAGCTGTGGGAGCAGCCAGATGCAATAACTTATTTTTCACTTTAGAAGGAATATCTCAACATGCCCCACACCACTGGACCCCTAAATATTTCTCTGAGGTAGAAGGCACTTGAATTTTTGTGGGATTAATTTCCCATCCTCTAGGACACAAATGTTTTACCAATACGTCCAGAGTCGTTGACACTTCTTCCTTACTAGGTCCAATCAGCGTAATGTCATCAATGTAATGGACCAGTGTGATGTCTTGTGGAAGGGAAAGCAATCAAGTTCACTGCGGACTAAATTATGACATAGGGCTGGAGAGTTGATGTAGCCCTGAGGTAGGCAAGTGAAGGTGTATTGCTGGCTTTGCCAGCTGAAGGCAAAACTGCTTCTGGTGGTCGTTTGAAATAAGTATGGAGAAAAAGGCATTAGGTAGGTCAATAGCTGCATACCAGGTACCAGCAGATGTATTAATTTGCTCAAGCAATGAAACTACATCTGGAACAGCAGCTGCAATAGGAGTCACCACTTGGCTAAGTTTTTGTAATCTACTGTCATTCTCCAAGATCCATCTGTTTTCCTCACAGGCCAAATAGGCGAGTTGAATGACTATGTGGTGGGAATCACCAGCCCTGCGTCCTTCAAGTCCTTAATGGTGCCAGTAATCTCTGCAATCCCTCCAGGAATGCAGTATTGCTTTTGGTTTACTACTTTCCTAGGTAGGGGCAGTTCTAATGGCTTCCACTTGGCTTTCCCTACCATAATAGCCCTTACTCCATTTGTCAGGGATCCTATGTGGGGGTTCTTCCAGTTACTGAGTATATCTATTCCAATTATGCATTCTGGAGCTGAGGAAACCACTACAGGATGGATTCGGGGACCCACTGGACCTACTGTGAGATGGACATGGGCCAAGACTCCATTAATAACCTGACCTCCATATGCCGCCATACTGACTGGTAGGCTACAATGAGGTTTTGGGTCTCCCGGAATTAGTAATGGTTCAGAGCCAGTATCTAGTAATCCCTGAAAAGTCTGAATATTTCCTTTTCCTCAGTGAACACTCACTCTCCTAAAAGGCCATAGATCCCTTTGGGGAAGGCTAGGAGAAAGATTAAGAGTAAAAAATTTTTGGCATTGTATTGAAGTCCTTCCTCAAGGGGACCTGGCTGCCATTTCATTTAAGGGGTTGTGGGTATTGAAACTCACTCAAGTCTAGGAATTGATTGAGGGACTGTGACTCTCTATTCTGGCAATTCGAGTTAGACTGCCGTTCACCTGACCTAGAAGTCATCCATTTGTACAGATCAAGTAAATATTTAGTAGATTTCCCATCTATTTCACTCCTAGGGACACCATGACTAAGTAGCCAATGGCATAAATCCATAGGAGTCAGACTATTTTGATTACTGCCTTGACTCCGCTATCCATTACTGTAACCATGTCCATCTTGTTTTTGTTGATTGAGAGCAGCCACTTGGCCCCTTCTACCATGGGTTCCAATCAGCCCCATTGTTGTTAGGTGTTTTAATTCAGTTAGGGCAGTTCCCACTGTCAAATCTGATTTATATAAGATAGCATTCACAGCAGTCTTCAAGGATGCTGGAGCTCCCTTCGCAAATTGGTTCCTCACAGTTGAGGTAAAAGGTGTGTCCTCTGGGCATTCCACTGTGGTTCTGTGGGTCTAACCTGATAAATCCACTCTAGCATGTCAATTTCCCTAAGCCTATGGATACCTTCTTCTACAGTATACCAAGGCAGGTCTGGCACTTCAACTTGATTCGTTGTAGGCCACCTCATAATCCATGCTTCAGCAACACAAACAAACAAACTATTAGATCCTTTCCTAACTTCTTGAGCTGAAACATTGAATGAAAATACTGTGCTTAGTGGACCCATATCAATAAACTCAGATTGATCCATCTTTATGTTCCTTGCACAATTGCCCCACACCCTTAATAGCCATTCCCAGACATATTCTCCAGGTTTCTGTTTGTACATATTAGAAAACTCAAGTAGTTCTTTTGGAGTGTAGCGTACCTCCTCCAGGGTCACACTTTGTAATTCACCTTTTGGGGCTCGCTGGGTCTTAAGTCTAGTTATAAGTCTGGAAGCTAGAATCCGTAGTGTGAAATTGTTTTGACAACATTCAGTATTGTCTCCTAAAGCATCTGTCTCAGGCGATGCCTCAGGCAAAGGCTCTTTAGAGGCAGCTGGGCTAGGACTACCCTCATGAGATGGGAGTGAAGGGGCTAATGGTTTTCCTGGGCAGGGTGGTGTAACAGACAAACATGAAGTAATCTCTTCAGGTGGGAGTGGTTCTGTTGGCAGAAGTGATTCAACAGAATTTAGGGGCTCAGTGTCTCCAGCTCCCTGATTATCTGCCCATATGTACATCCCAAGTTTCAGGATCCCATTTCTTCCCAATCAGTGCCCTTACTTTAATTTCAGACACCTCTCGAGGTTGGCAATTGAGCTGATGTTGCAATTCAGCCACTCTTACAATAAGAGTCTGGGTTT
>NW_004443980.1:18597135-18598260 GCF_000243295.1 Trichechus manatus latirostris
TGCTAAAACTCTGAGAATCATGGCCTAGCCAAGTTGACATACAATCTTAATCATCACATTAATTAATCAACTTTTATGTTTTATGACATCAGTCTAGCATACCGTGTTAAATAGCAAGATGTTATTTGCAAAGAAGTCCCTTTCTTGGCTACACCAAGTATTTCACAATTTTTGCATTATCTAGAAAGTTATGGTAAGCAGTTAAAATGCCATGCCTGGAAACAAAGTTTTCAAGTCCATTTTCTACAGGTTGTTAGCTAAAATCAATTGACACAGATCTCTCATTTCTTTGGGTTTGAAATGTGTCATTTTGAGTGATTGTTCTACTTTCTATTATACACCTGCTTTGTGGCACTCATGACTAGTTATTGACATCCTTTCCTTGAGTGAATTCTGAACTTAAAGGAAATCTCTTGTCACAGACTTGAGTTAATGATCTATCTTTAGTGATTTTTTTTTTTTCTTTTCAGTTTTATGAAACATTTTAAGAGCCTTAATTCTGAAGGTTAATGTAAACGTATAACGGATGAGGTCATTTAAGACACAATTCTGAGAAATGATGTCAACATATGTATGGTGAAAAATGTGCCTGGTGTTCAAACTTCATTCAGTATGATAAATTACAGTGAATTTTGCCTTATAGTAGTATTGTTTTACCTAAAATAATAAGCAAAAATGAATCTCAGTCAAATAATTGCATACATGAAATACCAGATTTTATTTATATGTGAATGATTTGCCATGAGATATAAAAATGATATAGAAAAAAACAGTTCATAGTGTAGGTGATGCTGATTTCTATACATTTTACTCAAGATTGAAATTGGTCAGGATCAGTAAGAGGCAGGCTTATGATAGCCATGTATTTTGATAACATGTGGAATCTGAACTTAATTTTTGTGTGTGTGTGCTTGAACAAATTATATTAAAAAAATATACTTTCATACAAATAGTAAGATCTTTCCAAAATATTCTGTTAAATATTGGCATTTTTTAAAAAAAATCACTGTATTATATTCATTTACATAATTAGGAGTTAACTGGACAAAAGGAGTAAGGGTCAGCACAATATCAATAAAGATTGTAGGAGAAAATGCTCACCATTGTATGGTCAAGTGTGCAAGA
>NW_004443980.1:18601955-18603131 GCF_000243295.1 Trichechus manatus latirostris
GATTGCTAAGAATATAATTTCTATGATTGTTAGACTTAAAATGTGAAATCAAGTTAATAAAATAATGAAGAAACTGTTTTTCTTATGTGGAAAATAAGAAAAGGATGAAAGATAAATTGAAGAATTTATTCAAGGATGTAGAACCAAAATAAGCGGAAGAAGGAGAGAGAGAAATACTACACCTATTCAGTGACTTTAGTACTTTTGTTTCCAGAAAAACATCTTTTCTTCATATAACGGTGTTTCTAATCTTATACATAGTGGTTTCTCCTAAAAATTGTCATATATAAAAAATTGAATTATGCAGAAAAGTATCACTTATATTAACTCTAATTCTGTTGTTTCCAGCTTTTTTGGGTATAAACACATGTTCAACTGACAAGAGAGCGAGACAAAGAAAGGAGGAGGATGAGGAGAAGGCAGAAGGAAGGAAGGAAGGAAGGAGGGGAGAGAGGAAGGAAGGAAGAAAATCTTGATGTCTGTGAGGACAGGATGTGTTTTGGAGTAGCTTTAAGAGCTGAAAACACATCTAAAACCATTGTTTACCAATCTTGCTGCTCCCTCCATTCTCAAATCAACTAAATTTTACAAGTTTCTATTGAAGTTTTTCCTTGAGGAAACAAATCCCAATCGATTGGCGTCATGAGATTCCCCCCTCAGTCCTAGCATGAAATACGAGACACAGACAAACAGACTTAGGGTGGTGGGGAAGGACCAAATGGCTGCAATGATATGCAGACATTATAATGTAGTACAATTCATAATCACCACATAGGGTTACCAGGATTTCACATGAATTCGTCCCTGAATAGACAACAAGGTTTTGATGACGAAAAGAGCAGGAGTGGGAAAGAAATGTATAAAGGTCTCAAATACAGTGTCACCCTTCACTCAGGTGTATTCTATGACATCTAATTAGCATTTTCCTAATTCCTTTGCCTTTGGTTTTTTATGGGAGGTGGGGTGGGAAGGTAGGGTCTGAACATGATGGTGAATATATGAATGAAAGAGCAAAAAGAAAGTTTTATATTTTTAATGTAATAACGGAGGTTGAGATGTTTACAATTACTGCTACACTACAGTGAATATGTTGACTCAAAGTCCCATTTATTTGCTTACAATGATTGGATCTAGATCTGCATGATTTATAGCTGCTTCAAATGGCTTTATTTCAAA
>NW_004443980.1:18604804-18606259 GCF_000243295.1 Trichechus manatus latirostris
GACTTGGACTCCTGAGAACCCCACGTGGGTCAGAGTAGAACTGTGCCTCATAGGGGTTTCAATGGCTAATTTTTCGATAGTGCATCACCAGATCTTTCTTCTGAGGTGCCTTTGAACGGACTCAAACCTCCAAAGATCTGATTAGTAGTCAAGCATGTTAACCATTAACCATTTGCACCACTGAGGGGCTGTAAAACAGAGAGGATTAAGAAATTCCCCCACTTTTTTGTGTTCAGGGAAACACAGCTTGCTTCAAAGAATCACCCTTCCTTATATGACTTAGATAAGACACACAGATGCTCCACATCCTTGTTTCCTATGACAAAGCCAGACACGGAACCTCCAAATTTCCACTCTTCAGCTCATAAATGACTAACTGAGCTGTTTGCACTCACTGACCAATCTGGACAAAATACCTTCTAATTTCATTTGACCAAACTTTAGTTAAGTTTTTCTCCTCTTCTCAGCCTCTAGGTCTTGAACTTCACCTACCCTTAGCCTGAGCCAGTGTTGGAATGTGGAACAACCCCTTCTTAATGGAATATCCTGAGAATCTGTTAACCTGAAGGAAAGACACTTCCTGCTCAACTGTCCCATCATGCTATCTTACTTCCCCACTCTAGATTCTTTCTAGCCTTATTTAACCAAAACCAAACCAAACCCATTGCCACCAAGTTGATTTTGAGTCATGGCTACCCCATGTGTGTCAGAGTAGAATGGTGCCCCATAGGGTTTTCAAGGCTATGACCTTTCAAAAGCAGATCTCCAGGCCTTTCTTCTGAGGTGCCTCTATGTAGATTCCCAGCCACTCCTTGGAAACCCCATGGAACAGTTCTACTCTGTCTTATAGGTTTGCTATGAGTTGGAATCTACTCCACAGCAACGGGTTTTATTACAGGACTATTGTAATAGTCTCCTCTCCTTATTATAATAATCATTTTATATGAATGAAGCCTTCTTTACCCAAATCCAGATTTGTTTTTAATTTGACAATCACTTTAACTCAGAATATCCTGACTGGAATTTTTTTTTGAATTGGTAGCTATATATATTTCTAGGGTAAAATTCTCAGAACCACATTATGTCTGTCAATTTAGATTTAGGCCAAAATTTAACAAGCTTTTCTTTTTTTTGCAGTATTGATTTAAAATATCAAATAACTTTAATATTGGTGATTATGCAGTAAATTTAACACCCATGAAACATTTAAGAGAAAGTAAAATTTATGTGATAAATCCATTAGGGCTCTTGAGGTTATCTAGTTAAAATTATCACAAAGCAAATCCATTGAAATAGAAATATCTTCTGTTTAAAGAAAAAGCAAAAGTTAAAAATAGAATAAATAATAACAAATATGTATTTATACTTGCTCCAGACATATCTATATATAGCATATATATGTACATCAACCATACTCTGTTAATTTTAATTTTATATTTCTCATTGGCTATCACA
>NW_004443981.1:0-1775 GCF_000243295.1 Trichechus manatus latirostris
ATGTAAAAGGGGGAAAAGTTTACAGAACAACTTGTCTAATCATCTGACCTGAAGTTAGAAAACCAAAAGGGAAGAACACGCTTGGCATTGCTCAAGCTGAAAGAACTGAAGAGAAAATTCAAGCCTTGAGTTGCAATATTGAAGGATTCTATGGGCAAAATATTGAACGATGCAGGAAGCATTAAAAAAAGACGGAAAGAATACACAGTGTCACTGTACCAAAAAGAATTGGTCAACACTCAACCATTTCAGGGGGCAGCATAGGATAAAGAGCTGATAGTACTGAAGGAAGAAGTCCAAGCTGCACTGAAGACTGGTGAAAATAAGATTCCAGGAATTGATGGAATACCAACTGCGATGTTTCAAAAACAGATGAAATGCTGGAAGCACTCATTCATCTATGCTAAGAAATTTGGAAGACAGCTACCTGTCCAAATGACTGCAAGAGATTCATATTTTTGCCCATTCCAAAGAAAAGTGTTCCAACAGAATGCAGAAATTATAGAACAATTTCATTAATATCACACACAAATAAAATGTTGTTGAAGATAATTCAAAAATGGTTGCAGCAATACATCAACAGGAAACTGCCAGAAATTCAAGTCGGGTTCAGAAGAAGACATGGAATGAGAGCTATCATAGCTGATGTCAGATGGATCTTGGCTGAAAGCAGAGAATACCAGAAAGATGTTTACCTGTGTTTTATTTATTATGTAAAGGCATTCAACTGCGTGGATCATAACAAATTATGGAAAACATTGTAAAGAATGGGAGTTCTACAACACTTAATTGTGCTCATGCAGAACCTGTACATAGACCAAGAGGCAGTCATTCAAACAGAACAAGGGGATACTGGGTGGTTTAAAATCAGGAAAGGTGTGTGTCAGGGTTGTATCCTTTCACCATACTTATTCAGTCTGTATGCTGAGCAAGAAATCTGAGATACTGGACTAGATAAAGAAGAACGCAGCATGAGGACTGGAGGAAGACTCATTAACAACCTGCAGATGACACCATCTTGCTTGCTGAAAGTGAAAAGGACTTGAAGCACTTACTGATGAAGACCAAAGACTACAGTCTTCAGTATGGATTACACTTCAACATAAAGAAAACAAAAATCCTGTCAACTGGACCAATAAGCAACATTATGATAAACAGAGAAAATATTGAAGTTGTCAAGGATTTCTGGATCCACAATCAATGCCGATGGAGGCAACAGTCAAGAAATCAAAGACATATTGCATTGGGCAAATCTGCTGCAAAAAACTTCTTTAAAGTGTTAAAAAGCAAAAATGTCACTTTAAGGACTAAGGTGTGCCTGACCTAAGCCATAGTATTTTCAATTGCCTTATAGGCATGCAAAAACTGGACAATGAATAAGGAAGACTGAAGAATTGGTGTCTTTGAATTACAGTGTTGGTGAAGAGTATTGAATATACCATGGACTGCCAGAAGAATGAAGAAATTTGACTCGGAAGAAGGACAACCAGAATCCTCCTTAGAAGTGAGGATTGTGAGACTTCATTTCTCACATATTTTGGACATGTTATCAGGAGCAACTAGCCCCTGGAGAAGGGCATCATGATTCGTAAACTAGAGGGTCAGTGAAAGAGAGGGAGATCCTCAACGAGATGGATTGGAGTATAGCAATTTGGGGCTGAAGCATAGCAATGATTGCAAGAATGGCACAGGACCGGGCAGTGTTTTGTTGTTTTGTACTTAGGGTTGCTGTGAGTAGGAACCAACTAGATGGCACCTAACAACAACAACAAAGT
>NW_004443981.1:1875-12633 GCF_000243295.1 Trichechus manatus latirostris
ACTTCATTTCTCACATATTTTGGACATGTTATCAGGAGCAACTAGCCCCTGGAGAAGGGCATCATGATTCGTAAACTAGAGGGTCAGTGAAAGAGAGGGAGATCCTCAACGAGATGGATTGGAGTATAGCAATTTGGGGCTGAAGCATAGCAATGATTGCAAGAATGGCACAGGACCGGGCAGTGTTTTGTTGTTTTGTACTTAGGGTTGCTGTGAGTAGGAACCAACTAGATGGCACCTAACAACAACAACAAAGTATTTTACCTTTATTTCATTTTCCATTTACTATGGAATAAGGCCTAACCTGTTTGAGGTTACATACTGACTTGTAGTTTTCATCGAGTAGAGATACAAGTAATGTCAGCCTTGTAGAGAAGATAGCTTCAACTATTATGGATTTATTGTCCTATAAAAGTTAACCAGTTTTGTCCCTAACTTAGCTGGGCAGATTGTGCAGGTAGTTCAGGACCGGGCAGTGTTTTATTTTATTGTACATAAGGTTACTATGAGTCAGAATCGCCTCGATGGCATTTACCAACAACAACAGTCTAATCATCTTAACAGGTAAAATGTTTCTATTTATACAAAGATAGGGGCTTCTCTAGGTTAAAAAGTGCTTTAGACACTAAAGATTACAAAGGATCCCTCTGTCTTTAGGTAAACCGAACCAAACCCACTGCCGTCGAGTCGATTCCAACTCATAGCAACACTATAGGACAGAGTAGAACTGCCCCATAGGGTTTCCAAGGAACGGCTAGTGGATTCAAACTGCTGACTTTTGGTTAGCAGCTAAACTTTTAACCACTGTGCCACCAGAGCTCCCTGAATTGAGTAGGAAGCTAGAAAAAATATGCAAAGTTGGGACAGTGATGTCAGAGCCTCAACTACTCATCATTTCCAAAATAAATCGCACTTAGAAAAGTAAAAGTCCAATTCCCTTTCCACTCGGATTTTACAGAGGCACCCATTTCAGAAGGCACAAAATAAGTGGTCAGAGATTACACGTTATGGATTGCCAAAAACCTAGTAAAAAACTTAAAACCTCACAGCAAACAAAATTAAGTCCATAAAACAGCCATTCTGTCAGGCAAAAAGCAAATATATTATTGCTCCTAGAAGAGAAATATTGAAACAAGTCTCAAGGGTAAAATGCACAATCAGATAATTTAGCAAATCTAGCAGAACCACTCCATCTAAGGGAGAACCAAATATACTCTCTGCTTTTGTCTGGAACATGGCATTTTCTCTCTCCTGGAGCCCTTCCTTTGTGAAGCTAACTCTTTCGTGACCTATGCTATTACATATCTTCCAGGTACATGCTCTATAGTTAGATCTTATTTGAACTTCAATTACTAGTCCCCTTGTGGTGAGATGTAAAGATAACCCATGTTACATAAACTCAATTCTAAAGGAGATAATGGGGTCATGCAATGGGGGTTCGGGATATTTACGCCGATTAATTGACTCAAATGCCTTGCTTTTGTCTAGCAGGCAGGTAGTTTATTGAAAAGAACACAGAATTTGGGATCAGCAAACCAAAAATCAGATGATTGTGTCTCCCGCTGATTAATGATATAACTGGTATAAGCAATTACCCCTCCTGTGCCTCAACTTTCTCACCTGTCAATGGAAGACACCACTATCTTCTACTCATATCACATAGTTGCTGTGTGGCTAAATAAGAAAACCTGTAGGTGATAGATCTTAAATCAATATGTTGTTGTTAGCTGCCGTGGAGTCGACCTCCAACTTATGGTGACCTCAAGTGTTATAGAGGAGAATTGCACTCCATAGGATTTTCTTGGCTGTAATCTTTATGGCTATAAATCTTTATGGGAGCAGATTGCCACATCTCCTGCAGAGTATCTATGGGGCAGTTCTACTCTGTTGTATAGGGTTGCTATGAGTTGGAATCGACTGGACAGCAATGGGTCTGGTCCCTTTAGTATCTTTACAGAAGCAGATCCCCAGACCTTCCTTTCCCACAGAGCTACTGGATGGGTTCAAATGGCCTACCTTTGTGTTAGTAGTCAAATTCAAACCGCTTGTGACACCAGCTTCCATTAAATTAATACAAGCATTTAATACCTTATTGCTATATATATATGATGGATTTTACACGTGACACTTTTCATCAGTTTCCATCAGTCTTCCCAGTTTCCTGAAAACAGCAAAAGAATTGTCCCCGCTGCAGAAACTGGGATGAGCCTGTTCAAGCTTACTGGTATCCCTCCTATCCAAGTAAATCATGCCATGTTGTTAGGCCTGTGGATTGTGTTTCAATGATTGAATGTCTTGTATTTAACCTCAATTTTCTTAAATTTATTTCAAAATTCTTGAAGTTTCTTATTCAAACACTATATTGCTTCTCAGCTTTTCTATTTGTTCCATCTCAGTGGCCTTGTCCATATCTCAGTATTCCTTTCACTCTTCCCTTTAGTTGTCATCTCTGTATGAGCCAATTACATAGAATCCTTAGAATATGAAATAACAAACATGCTCACTCAATCACTAATATAGCTAGGGAATGTTGGACACTTGAAAGAATTTGGCAGGATCATTTCCAGTTTCCATAAAATCTGTGTATTATTCAACTACTCCTTCTTGGTCTTGGTTTTCTATCTGAAAGAAGTAGAAAAAAAAGGAAAAGACATTAAAGTTATGCTTATAAAATAGTAAAGCTTATTATAAAAGAGACAGAAGAAAATATTTCAGGAGCCTATAGAGCATTGATTTGGCAAAGAATCCTTTGATCAATAGCAATGCAGTTCCTAAACCAACCTAGTAAATACTTTGGAAAAAGTCATTATTAGGTCTTCACAATATTTGTTTAGTTCACAAAATTGACATTCCAATTACAATATCTTTTGGTAACAAGTACACAAACATATTTTTACAGAATCCTAATAATATCCACCCTTTCATGGGACTCAAACATTACAAGTGGAATTATAAACTGGTGCAGTCTTTTAGGGGCTAATTTGGCAATATCTATCAAAATTAAATCTCGAGGTGGGGCCAAGATAGCAGAGTAGTCAGACACTTCCTGTGGTCCCTCCTACAACAAAGACCTGAAAAAACAAATGAATTGATTATATATGACTATCTAAGAACCCTGAACATCAAAGGCAAAGTTGAGGAATTGGACTGAATGGCAGGGGGAGTGAGAGACTGTTTGGAAGCAGTGAGGAGTTGCCAGACCTGACCTGGTGGGAACCGGAACCTTGCAGGCCAGATTGGCTGGTGTGTGCGGTGAGGGAAGCAGTGGTGTTCCGGACACGTTTTTCACATCAGGACGGGCCAAGCGACAGAGAGTCTACTCAAGCCCCAGACTCCAGATCAGTGAAAAGCAGTGCTCAATCAACAAAAGATGAGTACATGCGTCTAACCCGCCAAGCAGATCAAAAAACACCCCATTTGGGAAGAAACTCTCTCCCATTTACCTGCCTCCTCTGCTCTGCACCAGGTACCAGGCTGACTTCAGCCATTGCCAGATCCCCTGGGCCAAAAGTCGGACCCATCAAGCTCCCTGAGTCATTATCCTGCCCTTGGAGAGGGAACAAATTAACAAACAGGAAAAAATAATCTGCCAGGTCCCCTAAGGCATGAACTCAGAGCAGGCACAGCTCCTTTGTCTAGGCACAGGCATAACGGGTACATGGACTTTGAAAGCCTTTCACCCCTGCATAGACCTGTGTGAGTCCACTTCAACAGTGTAGGCCCTCATTAGCACAATACATCAGGGTATACCTGAAGCCTAACTTGAACTGTATCAGCTGTATGGTGAAGTGGCAGGTTCATGACATTTGACACTGCTCTGCCCATTAAGCAGATTCCTCACCTATCCACATCAGGAGCCTGAGGACTGGTGGCTCCACCCATACCACCTACCCACCTGCAACAGGGGTCCAAGAATAAGTGGTGCCTCCCAGTCCTTACAGCCAACAGCACTGGGTGCCCATAGTCTGGCTGCAAAATCCACCCACCTATGCACTCTAGTGAACAGGTACATACTTTCCTCCCAAACACTCCGGGGCAGCCATCAGCTCCCTGCCTTGCTCAGCACATGAGCCCCTACTGCAGTCAGATATGTGTGCCTACTCCAATCACCCCTGCCCATCTAGGACTATAGGTGAGAGCCTGCACCACACACTTGGTGAGAAACTACCTGGACATGTGAGCTGAATCTATACAAGAAAAGTAAATGGACATCTGGGCTCACATGCCTAGTAACAGATCTAACCACCTGATGACAGGACATTAGAGCTTCAAAGGCACCAATAATAAAACTACCTCACAGGAGCAGCCTATTTGAGCATATCAAAACAAAACAAGTAGTTAGGACACAGTAAGCAAACATAAAATAAATAAATATAATAACTTATTGATGGCTTGGAGAAACAGTCAATATCAAATCACATGAAGTGGCAGACCAGGATGGCTTCAGCAAGCTCCTGAAACAAAGAATCAATAAATCTTCCGGAGGAAGATAACTTCTTGGAAATACCAGAGGTAGAATACAAAAGATTAATATATAGAACTATTCAAGAGATTAGGAAGGAGATCATGCAAAATGCAGGCCAATCCAAGGAACACTCAGACAAAGCAAGAAAGGAACTTAAGAAGATTAGAGAAGAGTATAATGACAAATTTAATAGGCTGCAAGAATCCATACAGAGACAGCAAACAGAAATCCAGAAGATTAATAATAAAATTTCAAAATTAAACAACTCAGTAGAAAGTCATAGGAGTAGAATTGAGGCAATAGAAGACAAAATTAGTGAGATTGAAGATAAAGCACTTGACATCAACTTATTTGAGGAAAAATCAGATAAAAGAATTTTAAAAAAATGAAGAAACCCTAAGAATTATGTGGGACTCATCAAGAGGAACAATCTACGAGTGATTGGAGTACCAGAACAGGGGGATAACAGAAAATACAGAGAGAATTGTGAAAGATTTCTTGGCAGAAAACTTCCCTGATATCGTGAAAGATGAGAAGATATCTAGCCAAGATGCTCACTGAACCCCATACAATGTAGATCCCAAAAGAAATTCACCAAGACATATCATAATCAAACTTGCCAAAACTAAAGATAATTTTAAAGCGTGGCTAGGGATAAACGAAAGGTCATCTACAAAGAAGAATCAAAAGACTAAGCTCAGACTACTCAGCAGAAACCATGTTGGCAAGAAAGCAATAGGATGACATATATAAATCCTTGAAGGAAAAAAATTGCCAGTCAAGAATTACATATCCAGCAAAACTGTTTCTCAAATATGATGGCAAAATTAGGGCATTTCCAGATAAACAGAAGTTTAGGGAATTTGTAAAAAATCAAACCAAAATCACAAGAAATACTAAAGGGAGTCCACCAGTTAGAAAATCAATAATATCAGCTAACAACTCAAGACTAGAACATAGGACAGAGCAACCAGATATAAACCCAGACAGGAAAGTCACAAAAATAAATCAAAGCTAAAACACTGTAAATAGGGAAACAGAAACATCAGTATGTAAAAGATGACAATATTAAAACAAAAAAGAGGGACTAAAAAAATGTAGTCATAGATCTTTCAAATGGAGATGAAGTCAAGGAGATACACAGAAATAAAAAATTGGTTTAAACTTAGAAACACAGTGGTTAATATAAAGGTAACCATAAAGGAAACTAACAATCCTACACATTAAAATAAAAAACAAGAAAAACATAAAGGTGTAGCAAATACAAAATCAATAACAAAGAAAAAGATGAAAAGAAAATACATAAAGAAAAACGACTCAGCACAGAAAGTTAAGTGGAACAAAGAAACTGTCAACAACACACAAAAAAGGACATCAAAATGACAGCATTAAATACATACCTATCAATAATTATGCTGAATGTAAATGGACTAAATGCACCAATAAAGAGACAGAGAGTGGGAGAATGGATAAAAAAACACGAGCTGTCCATATGCTGCCTACAAGATACACACCTCACTTAGACTTAAAGATACAAACAAAGTAAAACTCAAAGGATGGAAAAAATATATCAAGCGAACAACACTCAGAAAAGAGCAGGAGTGGCAATATTAATCTCTGACAAAATAGACTTTAAAGTAAAATCCACCACAAAGAATAAGGAAGGATGCTATATAATGATTAAAGGATCAATACACCAGGAGGACATAACTATAAGGGCTCCAAAATACATAAAACAAACTCTAACAGCCTTAAAAAGAGAGATAGACAGCTCCACAATAATACTAGGAGACTTCAACACACCACTTTCAGTGAAAGACAGAACATCCAGAAAGAAGCTGAATAAAGACACAGAAGATCTAAATGGTACAATCAACCAACTTGGTCTCAAGGAAATATACTGAACATTCCACCCAACAGCAGCCAAGTATACTTTCTTTTCCAATGCACGTGGAACATTTCCAGAATAGACCACATTTTAGGCCATAAAGCAAGCCTTAACAGAATCCAAAACATCAAAATATTACTAAGCATCTTTTCTGATCATAAAGCCATAAAAGCAGAAATCAATAACAGAAAAAGGAAGGGGAAAAAAAAATCAAACACTTGGAAACTTAACAATACCTTGCTCAAAAACCACTAGGTTATAGAAGAAATTAAGGACAGAATACAGAAATTCACAGAATCAAATGAGAATGAAAACGCATCTGTCTTAGTCATCTAGTGCTGCTACAACAGAAATACCACAAGTGGATGGCTTTAACAAAGAGAAATTTACTTCTTCACAGTAAAGTAGGCTAAAAGTCCAAATTCAGGGTGTCAGCTCCAGGGGAAGATTTTCTCTCTCTGTCAGCCTTCTCATCAATGTTCTCCTGGACTAGGAGCTTCTCGGCGCAGCGACCCTGGGTCCAAAGGACACGCTGTGCTCCTGGCACTGCTTTCTTGATGGTATGAGGTCCCCCTGTCTCTCTGCTCACTTCTGTCTTTTATATCTCAAGAGACTGCCTCAGGATACAATCCAATCTTGTAGACTGAGTCCTGTCCCACTAACACAACTGCCGTTCATCCTCCCTCATTAACATCATAGAGGCAGGATTTACAATATATAGGAAAATCGCACAATACAAAGAGTCATGGCCCAGCCAAATTGATACACACATTTTTTGGGGGACATAATTCAATCTATGACAACATCCTACCAGAACCTTTGGGACACAGCAAAAGCAGTGTTCAGAGGTCAATTTATAGCAATAAATGCACACATCCAAAAAGAAGAAAGGGCCAAAATCAAAAATTAACTCTACAACTCAAACAAATAGAAAGACAGCAGCAAAAGAGGTCTCCAGATAGTAGAAGAAAGCAAATAAAAAAATTAGAGAAGAATTAAATGAAGTAGAAAATAGAAAAACAATTGAAAGAATTAACAAGAAAAAAAGCTGGTTCTTTGAAAAGATCAACAAAATCGGTAAACCACTGGCCAAACTGACAAAAGAAAAATAGGAGAGGAAGCAAATAATCAGAATAAGAAATGAGACGGGCAATATCACAACAGACCCAACTGAGATTAAAAGAACATAACAGAATACTGTGAAAAATTGTACTCTAACAAATTTGAAAACCTAGAGGAAATGGACAAATTTCTAGAAACACACTACCTACCTAAATTAACACAAACAGAGGTAGAACAACTAAATAAACCTATAAGAAAAGAAATTGAAAAGGTAATTAAAAAACTCCCAACAAAAAGAAAACCCTGGCCTGGACGGTTTCACTTGAGAATTCTACCAGACTTTCAGAGAAGAGATAACACCACTTCTACTAAAGGTATTTCAGAGCATAGAAACGGATGGAATGCTCCAAAACTCGTTCTATGAAGTCAGCATAACCCTGATATCAAAACCAGGTAAAGACACCACAAAAAAAGAAAAGTATAGACCAATATTCTTCTTGAACATAGATGCAAAAATACTCAACAAAATTCTAGCCAATATAATTCAACAACATATCAAAAACACAATTCACTATGACCAAGTGGGATTTATACCAGGTACGCGGGGAAGGTTCACCATTAGAAAAACAATCAATATAATGCATCAGATAAATAAAACAAAAGACAAGAACTATATGATCTTATCAATTGATGCAGAAAAAGCATTTGACAAAGTCCAATACCCATTCATGATAAATACTCTCAGCAAAATAGGAATGGAAGGGAAATTCCTCAACATAATAAGGGGCATTTATACAAAGCCAACAGCCAACATCATCCTAAATGGAGAGAGTCTGAAAGCATTCTCCTTGAGAACGGGAACCAGACAATGATGCCCTTTATCACCACTCTTATTCAACATTGTGCTAGAGGTCCTAGCCAGAGACATTAGGCTAGAAAAAGAAATAAAGGGCATCCAGACTGATAAGGAAGAACTAAAAGTATCTCTATTTGCAGATAATATGATCTTATACACAGAAAACCCCAAAGAATTCATAAGAAAACTACTAGAACTAATAGAAGATTGCAGCAAAGTATCAGGATACAAGAGAAACATATGAAAATCAGTTAGATTCCTCTATACAAAGAATTATCTTAGGTGAAGGGAAAGACAACACAATGAGTGGGAAGTCAGCACAACTGGACTAAACCAAAAGCTAAGAAGTTTCCTAAATACAACCAAACACTTTGAGGGACAGAGTAGCAGGGGCAGGGGTCTGGGGACCATGGTTTCAGGGAACATCTAGGTCAATTGACATAACAAAGTTTATTAAGAAAATATTCTGCATCCCATTTTGGTGAGTGGTATATGGGGTCTTAAAAGCTATTGAGTGGCCATCTAAGATGGCATTAATTGGTCCCAACCCACCTGGAGTAAAGGAGAATGAAGAACACCAAAGACACAAGGAAAATATTAGCCCAAGAGACAAGAAAGGGCCACATAAACCAGAGACTCCATCAGCCTGAGACCAGAAGAACTAGATGGTGCCTGGCTACCGCCAATGACCACCCTGATAGGGAATACAACAGATAGTCCCAGATGGAGCAGGAGAAAAGTGGGGTGTAGAAATCAAATTCTAGTAAAAAGACCAGACTTAATGGTCTGACTGAGACTGGAGGGACCCCAGAAGACATGGCCCCCCAGACTGTTAGCCCAGAACTAAAACCATTCCTGAAGCCAGCTCTTCAGACATAGATTAGACTGGACTATAAGACATAAAATGATACTGGTGAAGAGAGTGATTCTTAGCTCGAATAGATACATGAGACTAAACTGACAGCTCCTAACCAGAGGCAAAATCAGAAGGCAAAAAGGGTCAGGAGCTGGTTAAATGGACATGAGAAATCCGGGATGAAAAGGAGGAGTGTGTTGTCACGTTATAGGGAGAGCAACTAGGGTCACATAATAATGTGTGTATAAATTTTTGTATGAGAAACATGAACTGTAGACTTTCACTTAAAGCACAATTTAAAAAAATGATAAAAAAATTAAATCTCAATTTAGTTTATGATCTAGCAATTCCACTTTACATGTACCCAAAGATTTGCGTATGAGAATTATTTTCACGTCATTCGCTTAAATAGCAAAATCTGGAGTGGGGGAGCTAAACACTCGCCAGTAAGAGGGGGATTAAATAAACTACGGTGCCAACATTTTATGGCACGTTCTGGAGACTTAAATATACTGACATAAAAAGATCTCTAATATACACTGTTAAGTGGTCAAAATATGTGTATAATATGATCTTATTCACGCTGTATATATCTACATGTGTATGTGTAAACACTCACATACTGGAAAATTGACAGTGCATAGAAATATTACAATGGATGCCTGGGGCAAGGAATAAGAACAGGTAAAAGAGAATTTTTATGTTTTGTTTGATCTCTTCTCTAGATTTTGCATCATGTACAATGAGAATCCCCCCAGACATCTGTCAGTTTGTCCTACTGTGGTAGCTTGCATGTTGCTGTGATGACGGAAGCCATGCTAATGGTATTTCAAATATTACCAGGGTCACCCATGGTGGACAAGTTTCAGCTGAGCTTCCAGACTAAGACAGACTAGGAAGAAGGAACAGGTGGTCTACTTCTGAAAAATTAGCCAGTGAAAACCTTATGAATAGCAGCATATCATAGTCTGATATAGTGCTGGAAGATGAGCCCTCCCTGCCAGGTTGGAAGGCACTAAACGACGACTGGACAAGAGTTGCCTCCTCAAAGTAGAGCTGTCCTTACTGATGTGGATAGAGTCAAGCTTTTGGGATCTTCATCTGCTGAAGTAGCACGACTCAAAGGGAGAAGTAACAGCTGCAAATATCCATTAATAATAGGAATGTGGAATATACGAATTATGAATCTAGGAAAATTGGAAATAGTCAAAATTGAAATGGGACTTATAAACATCAATGTCCTAAGCATTAGTGAGCTGAAATGAACTGGTATTGGCCATTTTGAATTGGATAATCATATGTTCTACTATGCAAATATGACAAATTGAAGAGGAATGGCATTATATTCATTATCAAAAAAAACATTTTAAGATCTATCCTGAAGTCCAAGTCTGTCTGTGATAGGATAGTATCCATTAGCTTACAAGGACGACCAGTTAATATGACTACTATTAAAATTTACACACCAACCACTGAGACCAAAGATGAAGAAATTGGAGGTTCCGGCAAGATGGCGCTCTAGGCAGAAGCACCATGCCATCCCTCCACAGCAAAGATCTGAAAAACTAAGCCAAACAGAGAATCAACAATCCTGAAACCCTAGAACAAATGAAGAGAGAAAGAACTCAGCC
>NW_004443981.1:20525-24691 GCF_000243295.1 Trichechus manatus latirostris
GTTGTGGGTTGTTAACCAATGTCATAAAACAACATGTACTACTGTTTCATGAGAAACTATTTGTTCTGTAAGCCTTCACCTGAAGTACAATAAAATATAAAAAAAAAACAAAAAACAGAGATGAAGAAATTGAAGACTTTTACCAACTTCTACAGACTGAAATTTACCAAACATGCAATCAAGATACATTGATAATTACTGGCAATTAGAATGTGAAAGTTGGAAATAGATAAGAAGGATTGGCAGTTGGAAAATATAGCCTTGGTGATTCATATGATGCTGGAGATCCCATGATTGAATTTTGCAAGATCAATGACTTTTTCGTTGCAAATAACTTTTTTCAACAACATAAATGGCGACTATACACCTGGACCTTGCCAGATGGAATACAAAGGAATCAAATCAACTGCATCTGTGGAAAGAGATAACAGAAAAGCTCAGTATCATCAGTCAGAACAAGGCCAGAAGCTGAATGCAGAACAGATCAATTGCTCATATGCAAGTTTAAGTTGAAGCTGAAGAAAATTAGAACAAATCCACGAGAGCCAAGGTACAACCTTGAGTATATCCCACCTGAACTTAGAGACCATCTCAAGAAGAGATTTGACACATTGAACACTAATGACAAAAGACCAGAAAAGTTGTGGAATGACATCAAGGACATCACACATGAAGAAAGCAAGAGGTCATTAAAAAGACAAGAAGGAAAGAAAGACTGAAATGATGTCAGAAGAGACTCTGAAACTTGCTCTTGAATGTACAGTAGCTAAAGCCAAAGAAAGAAATGATGAAGTAAAAGAGCTGAACAGAAGATTTCAAAGGGTGGCTCCAGAGGACAAAGTAAAGAATTATAATGAAATAGGCAAAGATCTGGAGTTAGAAAACCAAAATTGAAGAACATGCTTGGCATTGCTGAAGCTGAAAGAACTGAAGAAAAAATTCAAGCCTTGAGTTGCAGTATTGAAGGATTCGAAGAGGAAAATATTAAATGATGCAGGAAACATCAAAAGAAGATGGAAGGAATACACAGAATCACTGTACCAAAAAGAATTGGTCTACATAAAACCATTTCAAGAGGTAGTATATGATCAAAACCAATGGTACTGAAGGAAGAAGTCCAAGATGCACTGAAGGCACTGGTGAAAAACAAGCCTCCAGGAATTGACAGAATACCAACTGACATGTTTCAACAAATGGATGCAGCACTGGAAGTGCTCAGTCATCTATGTCAAGAAATTTGGAAGACAGCTACCTGGTCAACCAACTGGAAGAGATCCATATTTGTGCCCATTCCAAAGAAAAGTGATCCAACAGAATATAAAAATTATCAAACAATATCATTAATATAACATGCAAGTAAAATGTTGTTGAAGATAATTTAAAAACAGTTACAGCAGTATACCGACAGGCAACTGCCAGAAATTCAAGTCAGATTCAGAAGAGGACATGCAATGAGGGGTATCATTACTGATGTTAGATGGGTCTTCCCTGAGAGCAGAGAATACCAGATAGAAGTTTACCTGTGTTTTATTCCCTATGCAAAGACATTCGACTGTGTGGATCATAACAAATTTTGGATAACATTGCAAAGAATGGGAATTTCAGAACACTTAACTGTGCTCTTCGGGAACCTATACACAGACCAAGAGACAGTTGTCTGAAAAGAACAAGGGGATACTGCCTTATTTAAAATCAGGAAAAGTATGCATCAGGGTTGTATCCTTTCACCATACTTATTCAATCTGTATGCTGAGCAAATAATTCGAGAACCTGAACTATATGAAGATGAATGCAGCATCAGGATTAGAGGAAGACTCATTAACAGCCAGTGAAACGCAGATAACACAACCTTACTTGCTGAAAGTGAAGAAGACTTGAAGCATTTACTGATGAAGATCAAAGACTACAGACTGACAACTCAACCAAGAAGCAACATCATGATAAATGGAGAAAAGATTGAATTTACCCAGGATTTCATTTTACTTGGATCCACAGTCAAAGCCCATGGAAGTAGTAGTCAAGAAATTAAACAACTCATTGCATTGGGCAAATCTGCTGCAAAAGACCTCTCTGAAGTGTTAAAAAGCAAAGATATCACCTTGAAGACTAAGGTGTGCCTGGCCCAAGCCATGGTGTTTTCAGTTGCCTCTTATGCATGAGAAAGCTGGACAATGAATAAGGAAGACTGAAGAAGAATTGATGTCTTTAAATTCAGTGTTGGCAAATAATATTGAATATACCATGGACTGCCAGAAGAAGCAACAAATCTGTCTTGGAAGTACAGCCAGAATGCTCCTTAGATGTGAGGATATGTTATACTTTGGATATGTTATACTTTGGATATGTTAACAGGAGGAACTAGTCCCTGGAGAAGGTCATCATGCTTTGTAAAGAAGAGGATCACTGAAAAAGAGGAAGACCCTCGAGTAGATGGATTGATGGCTGCAACAATGGGCTCAAGCATCACAATGATTACGAGGATTACTCAGGACCAGGCAGTGTTTCGTTCTGTTTTACATAGGGTCGCTATGAGTCGGAACTGACTCGAGGGCACCTAACAACAACAACAACAACAAAGCGAGTGTATGCCTATATTACTTATGTAATAAAGCATAATGTTTTAAAAATAAAAGTCCCACTATTCTGGAATATAACCAGAATGAAAAGCAGATACAAAGAGTATTCTGGGTCTCCTTATATAATTTTCTCTATGCACATTTTGATTTATCTTAATTTCTGAATATATAACACAAAATTCATAACTGGTTTTACATATAACTGTAATGTGAATGTCTCAATCATGGTCATATTGGTTTAATCAGTATATATTTGTGAAGTGAATGACCAAATGAATGGATGAATCATTGGAGGGATCCCAAATATCAGTAACTTGAAGAACCTACCAGCTCACTTGAAAGTCCTCACTCTTCAAAGTTATCCACAATCTCAGCTTCTAAAATTGCTTGGAATCTCTAAGAGATAAAGAGAGTTTGCAACCAGAACGCTCCCAGGCTGCTTCATATTGTGTATCTTTAGTGAAGTCTCATCCAGTTTGTCCTTGAATATGCAGATGCAGCTCCCTACTTCCCCTATGTGTGGCTCTCATGGTGTATTAGTTTCCTAGGGATGCCTTAATTAAATGTCACAAGGTGGGTGGCTTTAAACCATAAGAATTTATTGTTTTACAGTTCTGGAGGCCAGTAGTCTGAATTCAGGGTGTCAGGAGGACTATGCTCTCTCCAGACTCCACAAGATCCTTTCTTCTTTTCCCCAGCTTCTGGTAGCCCCAGATGTTCTTTGGCTTGCAACTGAAGCATAATTCCATTGCCACATGGCCATTTTCCATCTGTGTGTCTCTCTGTGTCGCTTACTTTTTATAGTTCAATCACCACTCACATTGGATTAGGACCCACTCTATTCTAGAATCACCTCATGTTAACTGATAACATCTTCACAGATCTTATTTCCAAACAAAGTCATGTTCACAGATACCAAGGGTTAGGATTTCAACATATCTTTTGTGGGGACATAATTCAGTGCATAACACTGGGAAACCACAAGGTCAAAGGAGAACCTCCCATGTTAATCAGAGCAGTGACCTACTCTCCCTGTCTAAGCTCTGCTGAGTAGCTACAGCCTGGTAGATCCTGCACAGTGCCCGTTCCCCTCCTGGACTGCCATCCAAATGGAGGCTGACCACCTCCACACATCTGAGCTCTGCCTTGATCACAGGCTACCTGTGTCCTTGTTTCTGACACCTTCTTATAGATTAACAGTATTTATTAACTTTCAGATATATCATGAGCTTCTGAGTTTGTGAGGCATCTGTTTTCTCAGCTGAAGTTCCTCTCTACCTACTTCTCGATCTTAGAACTTTCTAGATACTTAAGACATTTATTCACTTATTGTGATTAGATTTTATACAAAATTAACCTGAACTGTCTTTGCATTTCCTAGGTTTAAGTTTAATTAACTCAGCATGGTATCTTTGAGATACCCCTAAACTCTAGAAATATATGATTCTACTGTGATTATGGATTAATTAATTCTTGAGATCGTGCTATGGTATAGAGAAAACAAGCAAAGATTATTATATTCTCTCCTAGCGTACAGCTTTTCTGTTCTTATATTGTTTGTAACATTGTTAGATGTTGATGATAACGATG
>NW_004443981.1:25310-26539 GCF_000243295.1 Trichechus manatus latirostris
AATACATAGCCTTTGTTTATTTTTATTTGGGTGTTCCTTGTCTATTTCCACAGTCTCTAATATTTATTGGGCCCTTCCACAAGCCCAAACAGATGCCTCCATTTTAAGTGCATCATCTCATTAATCCTCCTAACAACCTATTCAGGCGGTATTGTTAATGGTTCCATTTTACTGATGAGAAACAGACATGGGAAGGTTAAACCACTCTGTGAAGCAGCCTGATGCCAAAACCCACACTTTCGACCATATTCTGTACATTTAAGAGGGCTTTTCATGAAGAACATTAATAGGAATTTGTTTTGTACTTTGAAGTTTTCTAAAACAAATCCATCAAATAACAGGAGGTGCCACACAATGACTTTTTGTACCATGCCAACACTTGTAAACAAATTGTACTTCATTTGCAAAAAAGTTTGTTCACATTCCTTCTCTTGTCAGAAAGAGGTTATTGAAATTTTTTTCAGAAAAACATTTTTTTAACATTTAAACATTTCAACACTAAAACATTTAAACATTTTAAAATATTTGAAAAACATATACAGCAGAAAGTACAGTAAGCATGTTAAAAACCCCTATGGCTTAAACAGGCATGGAGTGACTTTCTGTGTCCCCAAGAGACTAATAAGAAAGGAAATAAGGCCTCAGAAAAGTAAAGCATTGTTGAAAAAGAACAAAGTGGGAGGCCTCACAGTAGTCAAAACAGCTTGGTACTGGTACAACAATGGACACATAGACCAGTGGAACAGAACTGAGAACCCAGAAGTAAATCCATCCATCTACGAGCAGCTGATATTTGACAAAGGGCCAAAGTCCATTAAACTCTGTTTAATGTAAAAGACAGTCTCTTGAACAAATGGTGCTGGCATTACTGGATATTCATCTATCAAAATGTGAAACAAGATCCATACCACACACCATACACAAAAACTAACTTCGAATGGATCAAAGACCTAAATATAAAATCTAAAATTATAAAGATCATGAAAAAAAAATAGGGACAATGCTAGGGGTCCTAATACATGGCATAAATAGGATATAAACCATAACTAACAATGCACAAACACCAGAAGAGAAACTAGATAACTGGGAGCTTCTAAAAATTAAACACTTATGCTCATCAAAAGACTTCACCAAAAGAGTAGAAAGACAACCTACAGACTGGGAAAAAAATTTTGGCTATGTCATACCTGACAAGGGTCTAATCTCTAAAATCTATAAAATACTTCAAC
>NW_004443981.1:27099-27909 GCF_000243295.1 Trichechus manatus latirostris
CTGAGTGAAATAAGTCAGTCACTAAAGGATAAATATTGTATGAAATTATTATTATAAGAACTCAGTAAAAGGTTTACACACAGAAAAAAATATTATTTGATGGTTACAAGGGTGAGGAGGGAGGAGGAGGGAAAATCACTAACTAGACAATAGACAGGTGTCAGCTTTGATAAAGGGAAAGACAACACACAATGTAGCGGAAATCAGCACAACTTGACCAAAGCAAGGGCATAGAGGTTTCCTAGACACATCCAAACACCTTGAGGGACCAAGTTGCTGGGGCTAGGGGCTGAGATCCATGGGCTAGGGGAATATGTAGGTCAATTGGCATAACATAGTTCATAAAGAAAATGTTCTACATCTCACTTTGGTGAGCAGCATCTAGGGTCTTAAAAGCTCGTAAGGGGAGATCTCAGATACATCTCTTGGTCCCATCTCTTCCAGAGCAAGGAGAATAATGAAAATCAAAGACACAAGGAAAATATTAAACCAAAGAACTAAAGGACCACATGAACCAGAGCCTCCACCAGCCTGAGCCCAGAAGAACTAGATGGTACCCAGCTACCACTACCCATCACCCTGACAGGGATCACAACAGAGAGTCCTGGACAAAACCCATTGCCATCAAGTTGATTAAGACTCATAGCAACCCTATAGGACAGAGTAGAACTGGCCCATATGGTTTCTAAGGAGCAGCTAGTGGATTCGAACTGCTGACCATTTGGTTAGCAGCCATTACTCTTAACAACTGCACCACCAAGAACAGAGTAGGAGAAAAATATAGAACAAAATTCAAATTCACAAAAAAAA
>NW_004443981.1:29236-46198 GCF_000243295.1 Trichechus manatus latirostris
CTGGGAGATGCCACTTTGTCAGAATAATCCTACAAGCCCGCATTAGCCATTCCATCTAACCACAGAAGGAAGGTTCCTCCTAGGAAGGAACATGAAAAATTGAAGTCAGTGCAGTACAAAACTCTCCATCCAGAAGTCCTCACTCTGCAATTTCTAAGAGACTTCAGAAGGGTCACAATTATACTGACTCGTGATTATTTCAAACTTACAGGGAGCCACAAAATCATGTGAAACTCCCTATTTCCAAAGACAAAGCCATCATCTGTTGTTTAAGACTCATAGCAACCCTATAGGACAGAGTAGAACTGGCCCATATGGTTTCTAAGGAGCAGCCAGTGGATTCGAACTGCTGACCATTTGGTTAGCAGCCATTACTCTTAACAACTGCACCACCAAGAACAGAGTAGGAGAGGACGTTAACAGCAGATTTCAAATTACTCAGACAAATATTCTTGGGTTTTTGTTTTTTCTACCCCTAACACAATTATTTAAAATTTTTTCTTGTAGTGGCCACCTTTTAATAATGTCTGCAGTATAAGACATTTAAGTAACCCTTATAAAAATAGATGGCTCTCCCATTTCTTTCCGTAAATGACTCGTTCTCCATCAAACTGACTTTATCGTTACGAGCATACAGCACGTCATTCAAGATCCTTCACTTACATTTAATACCTGTTTCTAATATTATGAATACAGTTGCAATGAACATTCATGTGCAAGAATTTGTCCAGAAATGGTTTGTGCTCAACTACTAAAAGTTGAAGGTCTGAACCCACTCAGCGACACCACAGAAGAAAGGCCTGGCGATCCGCTTCCATAAAGATTACAGCCAAGAAAACCCTATGGAATAGTTATGTTTATTCTGTTACACATGGGGTCACTATGAGTCTGCATCAACTCAAAAGCAACAGGTTTGGTTTTTCTTGGCATAAATATCTAGATAATACAGTAATGTTTAACTTCATACAAACTGCTATTTGTTCTCCAAAGTGGCTATACCATTTTGTACTCCCACCAGCAATTTATGCAAATTTTAGTTGCTCCACGTAGTCTGAGTTTCCCAAGCCCCTCACTGGTAAACAATGGAGTCATGGAATTTGGGGACTCACCCTCCATGACCAGTAAATGAGAATACCGGGGTTTTTAGCCACTCCAAACATGCAGTGGGGTGCCTTAGGGCATTGATCCACACTGGTCACTACTGAAAAGCTCACTGACCAAGTTGCATAAGACCTTAAATTTGAGCAGCTCTGGGACTTTTGTTTCTTGCTTGAGCACAGGAAATTTCCCAAGAGTACTTCCCTTACCCTTTGATTCTGTACTATGTAAATTATTTTCATCTTCTGGATTTTGGTCAGCAGCCTGCTTGCATAAAGTTGTCTGCTTCTGAATGAAAAATGGTCCTGGACATTCTGATTCAATCCCCTGGGACAATCTGAGAGTTATCTAAGCAACGCCACTTAAGCTTCAAAACCTGTTCACCATAACTAGGAATTGGCTTGATGGCAACTAGTTTGCTTGTTTGCCTTGGTTTGGGGTGGGCAACAGAAAAACAAAAAGTTAGCAAAGGTAAAACTCCAGTGATACTTAGGATTCACTTCTGGAACCAAGAAGCAACCACCACTTGTCTGTCAATTTGTTGTTCTGTGGTGGCTTGTGTGTTGCTGTGATGCCAGAAGCTATGCCACTGGTATTTCAAATACCAGCAGCGTCGCTTGATGTACCAGGCATAAAAGATTGGGACCATTAGTGTAATCAATTTACTGCACAAAGGAGCATAAACATTGGGCTACAATATTGGCTAAAATTTATAATTTACTGGCCTACAAAAAAATGAGAATGAATATCATATTGAGTCATCATTCCATATACCCATGGCCCTTAGTACATGTCCAACATAGTAAACACCCTCTGAATAATAACTAAGATTAGTAATTGATCTATTACTCAGTGCTATTTCTATTAAATTTCCCTCTATTCTTTAAAATTCAATTTTTGTCTTGTCCTCTTCATGAAGACATTATTAAAATTCCAAGCTCCTGTTAAAGTTTTCACCAAATTCTTAATGCACTGAAGTTTGTCTTCAGACATTTTAACATGTATCAATTTCTTATATTTGTTCATTCCAAATCAAGTACAAATTTCTTACATTTACATTCATATTTCAGTTTTACTACCCATAATGGTAACATTCGGAGGGATATGTAATAAATACCCAAAGAATACTCAACTGATTTGATGGAGGCATCAATAACCACTCTTTGTCAAAGAAGTCTCCATTATTATACAAACGAAAAATAGTTTATATAAACAGGTGAAGATGTTTGCCCAGAATCCTAAGAGGAAAAGAAAAAAAGAACTAGAACAGCTTTGTAAGAAATTTATCATTAAGTTGGTACATTGAATTAATTTAATTCAATTACTTATATTCAGCACTCTCGGAAGGAAGCTGTAAGTGGATACTGGATCTACTTACAAGGGGAAAATAAAGCATTAGCTAGCTTGTAACTATGTTTGAGAAACAACTCAGAATTATCAAAATATTTTAAATGGTTGCTTCATATTTTTCCTGCATATGCAGTTTTTAAATTTCTATATAGTTTGTATTAACATGCATTAGCATTCATATAAGCTTTCTTCTAATGTTCTCAAATTGATGAAAATCTTAATAGACCACTGCATTCATGTTGAAGTTCTGTGTAGTAACAGGAATAGCAATTCACCATGAAAGAGACAGGAGGAGAAAAATTACCAAAGCAAAAGCACTTGATTTTAAAATGAATTGAAATAAAATTGGACAAAACAGAAAAAACTAAGAGGTAACTGGAGTTTTGAAATCGATACAGTATTTTTTCCTATTCTTAATATAAAGAAGTTATTTAAATTGTGATACAAAGTATGCTTTTGATTCAGTTCCAAAACTATTTGTGAGTACCTGAATATCTGCAAGAAATAGCTCTTGCCCTCCAAAACTAGTGCACAGAGGGAATGCAGGGGTAAGATAAACCCCAGATAAGAAATCCAAACAGACAAAAAAAAAAAAAAAAGGAAGTCCACACATAGGATAATGAAGTGCTAGGCAGGGTCAGCTAGTCCAGCAGACACCTGGAAAGACCTTCCTGAAAAGATGATGTTTAAGTTTATCTTGGCATGTAAGAAATAATTAACCAAATAAAGAGGAAAACAAAGAACATTACAGCAGAGGGTATATACAAAATATATAGGCGAAAATTAGCAAGGTATGTCATGAGAATTGGAAGTGGTTAAGGAGAGAGAACATTTGAGAGAGAACATTTGAGAGAGAAGTATGATGAAGTTGGGACCATATTCTACATGTTTGGGAGGTACTGAGGAATTTTAAGCAAAGGTGTTACTAGAGGCTGCATTAAGGAGCAATTGGCAGAAATTAAGTTGCTCCTCCATTAATCTCTATCAGCATTCCCTTATCCTTTGAATTGGTATTTTCTCATCTTATGTAAAGTGCTAATGGGAATGCAGCTTCTAGTCCCATTTCCAACAAGTAGTTGCTCCTAACTTCCTCTAATATGAAAAGTCTGTACCTTACCATTGGAGATTTGAAGAAGAGGCTGGAAAACATTTCTAAGGCATGGGAAGGTGTAATTAAAGAGGATCTCCTTTGTTTGAAAATCTTTTGGGTTGGATATGCAACTGTCCGTCCACGTTAATATGGAATGAGTTCTAAAATTGAGTTCTTTCCCTCAGCATGATGCTATACACCTGAGAAGACAAAAAGGCAGCCTACAAATACTGGAAAAGCCTAAAATGTCTACAAAGATAATGAATTACTTAACATTGTGAGGAATCTAAGGAGAAGACATTGGAAGAAAATGAGTAACAGAAAGATGTTATTAATCTGAAGAATACTTTCTCAGAAAAAATGTGCCTTCAACTAAGACAGAAACCGTCCCACAAAATGTTGAAATTGCATCCTTCGAGCTGTGTAACCTCGAAAACATATTTGTGGGGACAGTAATGAGACAATGGAAGAGTAACCTAACTGGTCTTCCTCAACTCTACTTACTTTGAGTTAGTTAGAACATCTGAGAAAGAGCAACCACTGTTCCTGTTGCAATCAACATCAGCTGCCTTGCAATCAAGCTAAACAGTTTGCAGGTGGTCTAAGGACTCTTGACTAGGGGAATTTTTGACATTTCTATATAATATGTCAAACCAGGTCAGGAGTTAAAGGAGATCAAAATTTAACAGAGAATAAACTCCTAACAGTTGGCTAAGATTGCATCCAATTAAACAAATGACAGATGTTCCTTAGAAACCTATGTACAGAACTCTGGGGGTATGTAGGAGGAATACACAAACAAAATAGAATATAAATAGCCATCCTAATTTAGAAAGGATTTTGAGTTGCTTTGTGTGGGTGAAAGTGCGTGAATGTCCATGTGTTTTGGTGTGTGAGTGGGTGTGAGGATTAACAAGTTTGCCAACTAGAGTGTTTAAATTCTGTTTGGTTTGTTTTTTGTTTTTTGAGTTTTTTTTAATAGAAAATATTCTATTGCTATCTGTATTAAAATTATCTGTACTTAAGGTAGCAGCTTTATTTTCTGCAACAAAAGGCACCTGGGCCAGGTGTATTACAGTGAAGTAATGAGCGTTTTAGTAGGGAATTTAAGTGGGCACAAAATTTCTAGAGGGAGTTAATTAGAAACAGCTACTACAGCAAAAGGGAGCCTGAAGCAAAGATTATTTGCACTGGCCACCTTTCAATCACTCTCTGGAGATCTCACTGTAAAATTATGAGATATTGTTGAAGATGAAGTTATTCTCACTGCCAGGTCTTCATCCAATTTGTATGTAGTCTATACCAGAAATACTTTCTTAGTGATATGAATTACCTAGAAAAAGCAAAATGTTAAATCTGTGGCCACGCAAAATTCCTATTCTCAGTATTCAAATGATGTTAGTCTTTCCTAGAAAATTTTGTTTCTGAATAGATGTCCATGCTAGTTGTCCAGTATTAAGAAAAAAATATACAAAACTTGAAAATAGGCAAAAAGATGACTGTATGCTTCTTAATGTCATACTAGTGCACTGCTTAGTAGCACACTCAAGGATTTTTTAATTATCGAAAGGACTTTTTGTCTGATTTGCTATTTACCACTGATTAGCACCTAGAGTCTATGAAGTTGTATACTAACTTACAGATTTTTGTCCTGTACAGATACAAATAATCTGATTGGGAAAGAAGATGACCACAAATGTTATGATTTTCTTGCCCTGTAGGATGTTAACCAGTTTTGCCTCTAACTCAGCAAACCCTTTCAATAGGCTTTTCCTGATGGACTATATAAATCCTGATCTGCAAAGCCTTTTGGAATCAGTTTTTCCATTCTGCTGGGTCACTCATTAATAGGTTGAATAGCAAAACCCATTGCCATTAAGTCGATTCCGACTCATAGCAACCCTATAGGACAGAGTAGAACTGCCCCATAGGGTTTCCAAGGAGTGGCTGGTGGATTCAAACTGCCACCAGGGCTCCAATAAGTTAAATACATTTTGGCGTATGGTTATTCCATATTTATATGAGATTCAGGTTTTGTAACTTTTTTGAAAATTATGCACCGAAAGTTTTGGAGGTTATCCCTCTGACATGCCCAATGGACTCCCCTGCCAGAAGTAATTAAAGTACATTTTCCAAGAAGTGCATCTCATGGGCTGTATTAGGGTATGCAGGTAATTTCTTGATTCCAGAAGTGAATCCTAAGTAGCACTGGAGATTTACATTTGCTAACTTTTTGTTTTTCTGTTGCCCACCCCAAACCAAAACAAGCAGTCAAACTAGTTTCCATAAGGCCAACTTCAACTCATGGTGAACAGGTTATTTAGCTTAAGTGGCGTAGCTTAGATAACTCTCAGATTGTCCCAGGGGATTGAGTCAGAATATCCAGCACCATTTTGCATTCAGAAGCAGACAACTTCATGGAAGCAGACAGCTGACCAAAATCCAGAAAACTAAAACAATTTACATAGTACAGAACAAATGGAATAGGGAAATCTAATTGTGGTTGTTTTGGAATATTGTTGATATTCATTGTTATGTTCTATTTTCTATGGGCAAATGAAGAAATGTTCCTCTTTTGAATTTCTCTCTAATCTTTAATTTGTAAATGGTATCTTGTTCTCCCTGACACCTGAATTCAGAAACAATTATTTTTACAGAGTATTTTTACTTTTCTTAGAAACATAGTTATTTGCAAGAATTTTTCCTCCTTTTTACCAGGATATATTTGGACAAATTGACTCTGCAATCTAGGGTGCATGTGAAGTGACATATTTAAGAATAAATCTCACTTTAAGTAGATACGACAAGCCCATAGTTAAGGAATAAGAATTTCACTTCACATCCGGAACAATTGCTTACAAAACCCTCCCAGGAAACTGGACCAAAACCAGCTCTATACCTTAAAGGGTTGCAGCCTTATAGCAGGCGCAGAAACTTACCAGATTTGGTGTATTTTGAGGAGAGAGGAGAGCTGTCTTCCCAGTTTATAGGAACTGGAGGTGCAACCTGTGGCTCTGAATGTCTCAGGTGTAGGTGTTTTCCTAGCACTGGACTCAAAGAACCAGCAAAAGCAATTTTAAAGACCTTGATAATAATAGATGTTATTGAAAATGCAACCGGAGATTTCTTACGAATTTTCCAGCAAGTATACTGGCTCAACACTGTAAGCCCCTGGATTTGCTAGCCATTGGCAAGGAGGCTTATTTGGTAATTAACACCTCTTGCCACACCTATATAAATTAAACCATCAAAAACAATGATAATCAGCATCTTTTGTAGTCAAAGATAATCTTCAGGGAACTTTCATGATCACCAAGCCAGAAAAACCAAACCTGTTGCCATAGAGTCCATTCTAACTCATAGCAAATCTAAAGGACAGAGTTGAACTACCCTATAGGGTTTCCACGCCTGTAAATTTTTATGGAAGCAGACTGCCACATCTTTCTCCTGCAGAGCAGCTGGTGGGTTTGAATTGCAAATCTTTTGGTTAGCAGCAGAGCGCTTAACCACTGAGAAACCAGGGCTCCTTTTATGATCAGAGGGAGAAATTATTTTACAAAAATCACAAACTTGAAAATAGGCAAGGCATGTTCTTTTAGAGGAGCACTGATTGACACCTCCCAGGACTATCAATTCTCTAAAGGATTTTACCTTTATTTGCTTTTCCATTTACTATTGATTAGGCCCTAAAATCTGTGAGGTAACATGTTACCTTGTAGCTTTCATCATGTAGAGAAGCAAATAATGTCAGCATTGTAGAGAAGATAGCTCCAAATATAATAGGTTTATTGCCCTCTAAGACTTAACCAATTTTGTCCTTAAGCTAGCCAACGATTTAAGAATGCCTTTCCTGATGGGCTATATGAAACTCCTGTTTCTCAAATCACCTTGAAATCAGCTCTGCCATTCTTCTGATCTTCTCACTAATGAGTTATATTCCTGACATGTGTTCATTCTACATGAAATTCATGAGCGTTATTCTATATAATAGTCATTCTATACCTATGTGAGCTGTGCTTTCTAACTTTTTTGAAAATTATATCTTGACACCAACCAACTCTATTAATTGGTTAAAAAAAAAAATAGAACAAGCTGTGGTAAGTATAATTCCTCAGGACAATTCATCTGAAATTCTCACTCACTTCCTCAAGACATACATAAGGATTTTTCTTCTAGTTTATTTTAAAAAATTGAGATGTTTCAGCAAACATATGTAGCACTGAAAGTGCTCAATCCTATATGCCAAGAAATCTGGAAGACAGCTCCCTGGCCAACTGTAATCATTAAGGTTGTGTGTCATCTTGGCTGGGTCATGATTCTCAGTAGTTTGGCAGTTACGAAGGAGTTTGGCAGTCATATAATGATGTGATCACTTCCGTGATGAGATCTGATACATTATGATAACCTCCATGATGAGATATGCTGTGAGTAGCCAATCAGTTGAAAAGGAGTCTCCTTGAGAGTGTGGCCTGCATCGAATGTAAGTGGACTCTCTGGCAAGGCTCGCAGGCTTTTATTTGCTCTGGATCCTGCAACTGGATCCTGTTTGTCTGACCTTTGGTTCTTGAGACTTGAGCTAGCAGCTTACCTGCATCTCGGCCTGCCGATCTTGGGATTCATCAGCCTTCACATCCTGTGAGCCAGAGCCCTGCTGTCTGACCTGCAGATCTTGGGTTCTCTAGTTCCTGAGCCTAAGTGAATCAGGAAAGGCCGTTACACTGACCCATGGACTTGGCAGATTCCAGCCTCTACAATTGTGTGAGCCATTTCCTTCATATAAATCTCTCTATATATATATTTTTATGCTTTACTGGTTTTGCTTCTCTAGAGAACCCACCTGACATCGACCAACTGGAAGAGATCCATATTTATGCCTACTCCAAAGAAAGGTAATCCAACCAAATGCAGAAATTAATGAACAATATCATTAATACTACACGCATGCAAAATATTGCTGAAGATCATTTAAAAGCAGTTGCACCAGTACATCAACAGGGAACTGCCACAAATTCAAGCTGGATTCAGAAGAGGACGTGGAACAAGGAATATCACTGCTGATATCAGATGAATTCTGGCTGAAAGCAGAGAACACCAGAAAGATGTTTACCTGTGTTTTACTGACTATGCAAAGGCATTTGACTATGTGGATCATAAAAAATTATGGATAACATTGAGAAGAATGGGAATTCCAGAACACTTAATTGTGCTCATGAGGAACCTGTACTTAGACCAAGATGCAGTCGTTTGAACAGAACAAGGGGATACCGTGTGGTTTAAAGTCAGAAAAGGTGTGCATCCGGGTTGTATCCTTTCACTATATTTATTAAATCTGTATGCTGAGCAAATAATCTGAGAAGCTGGACTATATGAAGAAGAATGGGGCATCAGGATTGAAGGAAGACTCGTTAACAACCTGCAGTATGCAAATGACACAACCTTGCTTACTGAAAGTGAAGAGGACTGGAAGCAATTACTGATGAAGATCAAAGAACACAGCCTTCAGTATGGATTATACCTCAACATAAAGAAAACAAAAATCCTCACAACTGGACCAATAAGCAACATCATGATAAACAGAGAAAAGATTGAAGTTGTCAAGGATTTCATTTTACCTGGATCCATAATCAACACCCATGGAAGCAGCAGTCAGTCAAGAAATCAAAAGACACATTGCATTGGGCAAATCTGCTGCAAAAGACATCTTTAAAGTGTTGAAAAGCAAAGATGTCACCTTGAAGACTAAGGTGCACCTGACCTAAGCCATGGTGTTTTCAATTGCCTCATATGCATGCAAAAGCTGGACAGTGAATAAGGAAGGCTGATGAATTGATGCCTTCGAATTGTGGTGTTGGCAAAGAATATTAAATATACCACGGACTGCCAAAAGAATGAACAAATCTGTCTTGGAAGAAGTACAGCCAGAATGCTGCTTAGAAGCAAGGATGGTGAGACTTCATCTCATATACTTTGGATATATTATCAGGAGCAACCAGTCCCTGAAGAAGGACATCATGCTTGGTAAAGTAGAGGGTCAGCAAAAAAGAGGAACACCCTCAGCGAGATGGACTGACACAGTGGCTGCCACAATGGGCTCAAGCATAACAACAATTGTGAGGATGGTGCAGGACCAGGCAGTGTTTCATTCTGTTGTACCTAGGGTTGCTATGAGTGGGAAGCATCTCAACAGCACCCAACAACAACAACAAAGGATTTTACTTTTTACCATGGCAGACTCCTGAGCAAGGAAAGGCCAGGAAGTTCTCTAGTTAGCCCCAAACTCCTTACAGTCCAATGTTTCCATTCTTTCCTGAAATCCTCGAGTTTTCCTAAATCCAGAACTTCAAGAAAAAATGGCTTCGGGGGCCACATGATATAAACGTGTGAAGTATCCAGCAGTTACAAACCAAGAAGGAATCGTGGGGAAGGTGGCTACAAGTCTTGCCCACAAGTTTCCAGTTGAAAAACAAAGCAGACCATTAACTGTCTGTGGGTTGAATTTGACTAGCATCTACCTCGTTGTGAGGCCTGGCTGGCTTGGATTGAAGAGCTTGAATTCCTGATTTAAAAAAAAAAAAACAAACCCATTGCCGTCAAGTCAATTCCAACTCATAGCAAGCCTATAGATTTAGTAAAGGAAAATTATGAATGACAACCAAGTTACGGAGCAGGTCAATAAAACATCCATATGTAATAAATGCAGGACAATCATTTATTACAAAATGAAGACTGTACCATGATTCAGAAAATAATTAACATTTGTCTAGAACATCATAGGTTACAGAACACCTTATGCATCATCTCTTTTAATACAATAAAATTAGTTGCCACGTCGATTCTGACTCATGGGGACCCCATGTGTGTCAGAGTAGAACTGTGCTCCATAACGTTTTCAGTGGCTGATTTTTTGGAAATAAATTGCCAGGCCTTTCTTCTCAGGAGCCGCTGGGTGGACTCAAACCTCCACACTTTCAGTTAGCCACCAACCCCATTAACAATTTGTACCACCCAGGGACTCCAAGTCACTATGGTTATTTTATTTTTACTACCATTTATTGCTTTAAACTACTTCTACTGATACTAGAACTGCTACTTCTACTATTAATCCTATTGCTATTAGTATGACTGCAACCACAAAAAAAGCCTTCTATTTTCATACTATAATATAGTCTAAGACATCTCAGATAATGGATATAGAACTTACAGGAAGGTAATCAACTTACTCAAAGCTTAAAAATGTATGATAAATGCCATTTTATCTCACTTTGTGGATGTAATCATGGAAGCCACTGATCAACCATTTATACAGTCTTTAATTCTGTCATTTTCCTTCAAAATTAAACTCACAACCACCCACCTTAAGCCTGGTATGTGTTCAACTGAGGCTAAAGAGTCCCCATTTCAGCTCACCTACTCCTTTTACCTCTATCTCAGTTACATTATGGTTGAGACCAATTCTTATTTTCATGTTATCCCTTTCTTACTTCAAAAAATATGTCAAATGTAAAACACAATAAAATATTTGCATATTTTCATAAACTCTCCTTTGTGAAAAGATGTCGATGTTGCCCAAATTGAATATCTGGAAGGCAGACAGTTTCATTGTGGAATAGCTTGATATACTGATTTGTCTTATGGTGTAAGAAAGTCTGATTCGGGTTTAGAAAAGGAGTTTGGATGTATCTATGTATTCTGTGCAAAAGTGTAAATTAGTTGAAAGTCTAATGCATAAAAGTCAGAGACCACTGCATTTGCAGAGGAGGCAATAGGCTCAGAAAGTCAGTTGAAGTCAGTTTTCCAATCATGCGGTTTCTAGACCAGAATTCACTGGACAGTTAAAAAAAAATGTGGGAACTGAGATTGAATTGACAACTTTTATTTTATAAAAAAAAATGCTATGAATACACACTCACATAGTGAGACATAAAACAAACATTCATATTGAAACACAAAATGATCTACTCTTATTTCATAAAAGAAAGGGCATTTTAACACCAAAATAGGAGGGATGATAAAATTCAGGAAAAAAGGCTACCGATAAATTAAAACACTTTTTACTATGAAACACACCCAAGCACATAACACAGAGAGACACAAATATTGTCTTCCTTTTTCTACCGCTGCCTCAGTCATCAGTCTGGTTTGATGTTAAGAGCCACAGAACTAACCCAGGTTTGTTGACTGCAAACCCTATGACCTTCCCACATTCCTGGTTATATACAGTCCAGTAAAGAAGAACCCAAAGTCTTTTAAATTACAAAAGCTTTTGTGGACATGTTTCTGGTAATTACGTGTAGATGAAGGTGAAACCTACAGAAACCTTAGTGTGTAAAATACTTGGAAGGGCAGCAGATGGGACAGCATAAATCAATTTACCTCAGGCTGTGCTGAGTTCTTGGGGGAGGAACAGCTTTTCTTTGTTCCTAGAGATGATCTTTCTTGATAACTGCTGGGAATAACTTTATGACCGTTTTAGAACCTTGTTAAGTGAAATATATTTGGAAAAGTTACGTTCGTATAAACTTGCGTTGTTAACTTCAAGTTTTTTAAACAGAAAGCAGCTGTATCAGGAAGCTGCCCTGAATTAGGTCCTGGACAAGTTACGGGAGCTGAGGGACTATTTGATGTAGATGAATAACAAAAGACACAGTTTCAAAGGGCAACAAGCTGGGGTTTACAGAGGTGGTGCTGCAGCTGTGAAAGTCCCCTCTAATTGGAAAAAGACCACTGGGAGTTTTCATGCATGCTAGCACATACACAAATTTATTTTGAGCTCTCTCTGTCTTTAGGTTTTTCCTTTTTTTTTTTTTCACTTCAAAAGGAAGATTCAGGAAGTTGTATTTGTATTTCTGATGATGAAACAAAAAAAGCAACCTACCTCTGTCTCTGACTAATTTCTAAACAAATTAAAGGACTGTGTGGGCCAATCAAGACTTTTAGCAAAATGTTGGTCAGAGACACTGAGTTCAGAAGATATCAATTCTAAAATAAGATACTCAAAGTGATTGTGAAGATGCTGGTTAAGACAGCTGACTCTGGAGCTAAACTGCCAGAATCAGGATTTGAAACTTGGCTCTGCTAAGTTCAGCCGGGTGACCTTTAGCAAATGATTTAACTCTTTGAGCCTCATCTGTGAAATGAGGACAGTGACGGTAGCTGCTTGTAAAGTTGATACGAGCATTAAATCAGTTACTACTGGTACCGTGCTTTGAATTGTGTGGCGTAAGTGCTCAATAAATGTTAGCTATTTCCCAGATTTGGGCAGAGACTCAGGATTTAGTTTAACAGTGATTAATATTAATAGTAATAGTTTAACAGAAATTAATAGTTTTAGAGAACAAAGCCAGCATTTGAATCAAGAGTGTTTCTTTTAAAAACCAGGTGTAATTGGGTACATTGTTGAATGTGATAGATACAATTTGCTAACCTTATGTTTGTTTTTAGAAATAATTGTATTTGTACAAATAAAACTTGCTTAACAGAAAAGAAAGCATAGTATATATCCTCTACTTTTCTTTTCTTTCTTGGTAACCCACCAAAAAACCAAACCCATTCATTGCTGTCGAGTCGATTCCAACTCATAGAAACCCTCAAGGACAGAGTAAAACTGCCCCACAGGACTTCTAAGGAGTAGCTGGTAGATTCAAACTGCCGACCTTTTGGTTAGCAGCCATAGCGCTTAACCAATGAACCATCAGGGCTCCTGGTAACCCATACATCTGTGAAAATCTGATTTTTAGAATTCGAAAAGATCAATGCTTAGTAAAGCACCAGTATGAACATATCTCAGAATAAATTGCTCCTTTGGGGCATCTAAACCCCAAAACATGATGGGAAATATTTTAACAGTAGACTATGATTTGCCAGCTCAGATGTGTGGTTAAGAGAAAAGGTCAAGGTTAAATCAATAACCTTTCCCATGCCAAGCACATATAGCATCTCCGGCCATCACCTCAAGGGTCTAAGGCTGTTTGCAACCCCACTTCCTCGGTCTGAAGTTGGATATAAGCCCTGATTCAAGTGGCCTGCCAGCCAGTTCCATGGACTACAGATGGTGACCCCCATGCATGCAGGGACATCTGGCACAATTTCGATCAATCTCAAAAGATTCTCTTGAGTGATAGTCCTCTGGCATTGTTCTGTGAGTTATTTTATCAGCATCTCTTTTCTTTATGCTTACGACTTCTCCATTTCAGCTTCTGGCAGTACACAATCAGCTTTTTATGGAGTTGTGACCCTATTTGATGTATTTTGTTATAATAAACATAGATAGCTTCAGTGTTGGTAGACGATAGGGAACTCTCCAGAACTTTTATATAAATGATCTTTTCCTGTCACTTGATATCAAATGGTGTCCCGGGTGGCAGTGATGAAACCATGTGCGGCCTGAAGTGGATGCTGGCAGTGTCCAGGTCTGACCCCGACAAAAGTTGCTGAGTGATCACCACTAGTTCGTTGTATTTTAGCATGACTTGGAACTGTCTGCAACGTTTACAAACTTTGCTAAGTTCTGTTTAAATACCTTTCTGCTATTTGAACCCTATTAAACACAGATTCTGGCACAAAGCCTTTTGCAAAGAAATCAGATTATAGCATGACTTCAATCAAATATAGTAAACTTATGTTGTCTGCCAGTGGATATGGCAGACTTGTTTATTGGGGAAACTTATTTTGAGACTCACTGACTCATGGGCTATACATTGCCCATGTAAAAAGGGTAGTGTAACAAAATTTAAGTTCTGAGTAACTCTGAGTGGTGCTCTGGAAATGCTAGACTATGATTCCACTTGTCATCAGCCAACAAGAACTCAAAAGTCAAATCCAGCCTACTGCCTGTTTCTCTAAAGAAAGTTTTATTGAAATACAGCCGTACCCACTTATTTATGCATTGTCTATGGATGCTTTTAGGAGCCCTGGTGATGTAGTTGTTAAAGCCCTCCGCTGCTAACCGAAAGGTCAGTGGTTCGAACTCACCAGCTGCTCCTCAGGAGAAAGATGTGGCGGTTTGCTTCTGTAAAGATTACAGCCTTGGAAACCCTATGGGCCGGTTCTGCTCTGTCCTATAGGGTCACTATGAATTGGATTGACTCCAATGCAATGGGTTTGGTTTTGGTTTATGGCTGCTTTTCATTACAATGGCAGAGTTCAATAGTTGCTATAGATACCTGTGGCCCACAAAGCCTAAAACAGATAATATCTGCAACTTAACAGAAAAAAGTTTGCCAATCCTTGCTCTACAGCAAGATACTTGGAAATGAGATAGGCAAAGACTTTCCAAAGTGTACAAGTGTCTGAGAGTTTTCAGAAAATCCTTCCTAGATTCGCATGATCTGTAGGACTTTCCTGAAAGTTATCTGCTTGAAAGAAGCTCAGAGTTCACTCTAGCTCTTGGAAAACTTTACCAAAAGAAAGAAAAGAAGAAGTAGGAGGAGGAGGAGGAGGGAAAGAAGAATAAAGAGAAGAAGAAGAAAGAAAAGAGAAAGAGAGAGAGAGAAGCAGAGAGGGAGAGGAAAAGAGAAGGTCGGAGGGCAGAGGGACGGGGAGAGAGGGAAAAGTTTCACCTTGCCCTAAAAAGGGCGAACCAAGTGAAAACTTAACTTTAATGATTAATCAAGCCACCACAAAAATGCCTTCCAGTCTTTTCCTGCCTTGTAGTACAGGCAGTCCCTGTATTATGAACGAGATCTGTTTTTGAGTGTGTCTTTAAGAATTTGTAGGTAAGTCAGAATAGGTGCATAAGGTTTTTATTTAGCCTTACTTTAGTGCAAGAAAAGCCTTGAAGCCTTTTCAATAATTTAAAAGCTGCCACATGCAGTAAATAAAGGTGATTGTGATGAAGAATTTGTTGGAGTCCAGGTTGGTTTAATCCTTTCAAACTGAGGGCAAATTTACATAACATTAAAGGGGAAGTAGGAGTTGTAGGTAAATTGGACTTCGGTAACCTGGGGACTGCCTGCATTGTTGTGGGAGGAAACACTTTCTTTCAAACAGTCATTTTGGACTTGGAATATTCCGAATAGAGATAAATGAATGGTGAAGTGAAATTGTGGGAATAGTGACAGTTTTTATTTCGATCTTCTAATTCTTTCACTCCCCTTCCCCACCAAAAAAATTGCCAAAACCACTATTGTCAAATAATGCATCTCTCTTGATGGAAAGCCTCTTGAGAACAAAGCACAAACAACCATTAAGAAACACTGAACTCTAAAATAATTATTTTAATGCATTTATGTGTGGACAGATATCAGATCACGAAACGAATGTGCCCTCAAGAGTCTGGAACCATGATGATGGTGAAGGAGAAACAAGGTTTGAACTGTACAGAGCCAGAAGTTAGTCTATGGAAAATTCTTCCAAAGATCAGATTTGGAAAATGATAAGCCAAGGAGTCAGTTCTCATCAATGCCTGGTTAAAACTTCTCTGCCTTCAATAATCAGAGTGCTCTATAGGACTGCAAAATATTTCAGAATATCCTATATAAAACCAATGGATGAAATCATATCATGATTGCTTTCATACATACTAAGTATTACTAAAAATAGATAACGCTTATTTTTATCAAATTATATCATAAATATTTATTCCAGGTACAGTCAACCTTTATTTCATTTCATCTTGTTATTGCTTTTGTTACTAGGTGTGGTCCCATCTCATAGCGACCGTAAGTACAACAGAACGAAACATTGCCCAGTCCTGAGCCATCCTCACAATTGTTGTTATGCTTGAGCCCATTGTAGCAGCCACTGTGTCAATCTATCTCGTTATTTCATCTTATAAAATGTTTAATGTATTTTATCCCCTAGAAACAAGTAAAATTATATGTAAGCTTTCAGACCAATTAATCTTTGCCATTATATAACTTTCATTAAATTCATAGAAAAATGTTGATCATGTTGTTCTTAAAAATGTATTTTTTCTTATTTTTATACTTAATTCATATTTAATCATTACCAGAAGCTAAACGAGTTTGATATGAAACAAACACAGAGGAAGAAAAAATATAATACCTTTTTTTCATATTTGCAACTTCCTAAGTAATCTCTATAATAGAACAAAACATCACCTGGTCCTGGGCCATATCCATGATCTTTAATTTGTTTGAGCCCATTTTTGAGGCTATTCTATCAATCCAACTCATTGATGATTTTTCCCACTTTCACTGACCCTCTACTAGGCATGATGTCCTTTTTTAGTGATTGATCTTTCCTGATGACATGTCCTAAGTGAAAAAGATGAAGTCTCACCGAAACAACGCACTAGGTTATCTTGTTAATAGCTTATAAAAATGAGCACATAAATGTTATTTAATCTTCAGCATTATATCTTACCTTATTTTTTTTATTGTACTTCAGGTGAAGGCTTACAGAACAAATAGTTTCTCATGAAACAGTAGTACACATATTGTTTCATGACATTGGTTAACAAC
>NW_004443981.1:47598-49115 GCF_000243295.1 Trichechus manatus latirostris
TCTATTCAAAAGCAATACTGGTGGAGAACAGATTGAGGAAGTGGAATTGTGCAGAAGAAGCTGAACTGTGACGCAGGCTCAACAATGCCTAGGCAACCTGTGTAGAGACCTGTGAAGCAAGGAGAGCCCATCAAAGTTGTCTAGCATCAAAACAAAATGGTGGGGCCTAACATTCCCTTCAAGCTCACTCACCTGTCCTGGGTAGCATGAGTTCTCAATCAAGGTAGCTCTCTGCAATTGAGTCTCCCATAAGAGCCAAGCTGGTCAACATTTACTTTCATTTTGTGAGAACCAAAGCCAAGGAACCTGCTGACTCATGCTGTACCCAGATTTCTTACGCACAGAAAATGTGAGATAATAAACAGGTGCTGTTTTAAACCAAGAAGTTGATGGTGATTTGTTATGCAGCAATAGAAAGCTAATACAAAATGCACAATTTCTGCAGAGCCCAGTTTTACGGAGCCATTGCCTACCTCTCTAATTTCTCTTCTGCCACTACCTCCTTGCTGCTTTTGCGACTCTTGTTTCTTCCTTCTGGGAATTGTCTTATGACAGTTCCCACATTTCCTAAAGCTATCCTCCTCCCACGACATTGACGTTTACTGTTCCCTCTGGGGGATTCTCACCCATGCAGTTTCACATGGTTGTCTCCTTCTCACACTACTGGACACCTTAGTCTAAAAGCCCCCAACCTCAGAAGAGCATCCTACTCTGTCTTGTTGAAAGTAGGGCATTCATTCTCCGCTAGATTACAAACTGCTAAGAGCAAGGACTATGCTTTGTATGTCACAATAACTGTATGTAACAGTGACCAGAAAATATTTCGTCAACAAACCAATGAATAAAACGGTGAACTATACTATCTGTAAGACTGACAAACAACCTTAGTGTTTTGGGACACAGGAGTTAGTAACAGAGGGTATGGAGCAGATCTTAGGAAAGATGCCACCCAGATTTCCTCCTACAAATAGTTTTGTTTGCACAAAGGAACAAACCTATCTGATATCATTAAATTTGTTTATATATTTTTCTTAAGTTTGTAAAGCATTATTTTGATGTTATCAAAATTGATTATTTTTTTAGATTCTCACAATCTTCTCAAATAAATAAGTCTAATGTTATTAACCCCACTTTATATTCCAGGACACGAGACTTGCACTAGGTTAAAACAGGGAGTAGGTGATAAAGATGCTTTCATTTCTTTAACCTTTTTCTCCCAATCTCAGGTACTGCAAATGCCTTTTGATCAGGAGACTTCAGTAAGTGATTGCATATAAGGCAACAGGAGTGATGAGAACGGCAGTGTTCTGGACAGTGAGTATGCAAAATGAGCAGAGAGCAGACCCAAAGAGGCACACACTCCTGCATCAATACCACATATTTCTGGAAGCTTCTGAGGATTGCCTCTAGAAATGTAATCAGAAATAAAGTGTGTTTACTCTAGGAGGAAACCCTGGTGGTGTAGTGGTTAAGTGCTACAGCTGCTAACCAAAAGGTCAGTGGTTCAAATCCACCAG
>NW_004443981.1:49711-58061 GCF_000243295.1 Trichechus manatus latirostris
CCCCACCCCCCTCACTCTGCAAGTCTTTCCAATTAAGTTGTGATGTTTACCGTAAGGGAAATGCACGAAGAAGACCATATTGTGTATTACAGGGAGTGATCAACGTGCCGAGAAAACACTGAGAGCCACCTGGTGATTTGCTGACCGCATTGTCTCAGAGAGGGAATTACGGGTCGCTATTAGGGAGCTAGATTTATATATCTGGGAATAGAAACAATGAAGGTAATTTTCACGATCATGGCTTGAAAGTATGCTACACTGGAAAAGTTTCATGTAATGTTTAGGAGTCAATAGGGTTAGATGCTTCCCACCTTATATGGGAAGCAGGAAAAATTGGAAGGGAGGGGAAGATACACCTAAAAAATTCAGAGCTTCTGTTAAACAGTTTTAAAGTTGTAAGAAGATCAGTATGTAGAAAGTGTTTCACAGAGCGTGGTATATACCACCTACACCAGAATTACTTGTTCATCAAAATACAGATTCCTGGGTCCTTCTCAGACATACTGTGTCAGCATCTATGGGGGTTAAACCTAGGAATTTACATTCTAACAATTTCCCCAGGGGATTATTTTGCACTCTAAAATTAAAGAACCACTGATGTAGAATACATCTAACTTAAGAAAATGGAATAAAGAGCATAACACTATAGGATAGGGGTTCCCAAATTTTCTCAGTTTGTGGTGCCTGTAGAATATGAAAAAAAATTCCACAACCAAAAGAAACATGTAACAGTTCCATTTACTGAGGAATTAGGTACAAAGAAGGAATAAGTATTTATATCATCAAAATGTAGTACTGTTTGAAAAAACAATAATATAAATTGAAAGGAAAAGAAAAACCATTTCATACTTCTCCACAATTACTGACTAATGAGATGTGTGCACCTGTCGGGTGCTGGAAAACTTCTCAACATTGGAATCAGATTGGACACCGTCACCCTCTTTTCTTATTATGTATTAATTTTCACACAATGCTTGCTTTTTAATCACAGCAACCACCAAAAACCCAGCTTCACAAAGACATGGTATCATTGAAAGGAATGTAGTGCAATCTAATGTTGAAACTGTGACCTCCCTTGAGCTAGTTTTTCACACAGCAACTGATGAATATTGTGTACAGGGAGTCCCTGGATTATGAACGAGTTCTGTTCCTAAATCTGTCTTTAAGTCGAATTTGTACTTAACTTGGAACAGTTAGGTACAGTTCGTATCTAACATCAGTTTAGTCAAATGTTTGTCTTAGTATATAGTACGTAGTGTACCTTTCTATGCATAAAAACATTAAACACTGCGAGATACTCTAAAACATCTTTAACATGATAATACAGTAATAATAGTGAAAATAATAACAATGTTTCGATGCATGTCACAAAAGTGGTGCCAGTTTATTATTATGAACCATAGTATGTACCTCAAAATTTTAATATAATAGGCTTTATGGGGGTTAGCTCTTAACTATGGGTTATCCATAAGTTGGACGTTCGTAACCTGGGGACTACCTGTATAACTATTTCCCTCAAATATTTATATAACTATTTCCCTCAAATATTTTAACTACCCTAGCAACTTCCCCATAAGTTCACTGGCACCCCTGGGTGACTTGATACAAGTTTGGGAACCAACACTATAAAATATGATAAACTAGGTATTAATTGTGAAGGACCTCTGTAGGATTGGCCCTTATGTAAGGAAACCTCTTGTCAATTTCAGGGCATGGTCCTCCCGCTAGAACCACAAACTGAGAAATCCCCTGAACAATTCCCTTGCCTAGTCCCAGCCAATCATTTTGTGGGAGTTACAAGACCATGGTTAGAAAAGCCATGTAAAAGTGATTCATTGCATTGCAGTCAGTAACTGTCCCATGCTGAGCTAAATGTAGGACAACTGGTAACTCCTGTAGAATAAGGTAGGCCTCCAGGAGAGGAGTTCCATCAGCCCAGAACTAAAATAATTTCCGAGGCCAACTCTTCAGACAGGAATTGGACTGGACTGTGGGACATAAAGTGATACTCGTGAGAAGTATGCCTTTTAGCTCAAATAGATACAAGAGACTAAATGGGCAGCTTCTGTCTGGAGGTGAGATGGGAAGCCAGAGAGGGTTAGGAGCTGGTTGAATGGACATGGGGAATCAGAGGTGGAAAGGAGGAGTATGCTGTCACAGTGTGGGGAGAGCAATTAGAGTCACATAACAGTGTATGTATAAATTTTTGTATGGGAAAAAATAAAATAAATAAACAAGTTGCTACCTAAAGCATTTAAAATTCCCTTAGAGACTACTTCCATGATCAAACCCATATCCAAAGGACTGCCTCATCAGATACGTCTTCTCAAAAATTCACCTTATCTTATCTGACCCTATTGATATCCCTTAACCACTAATGTCATCGCTACTGCATTGAGTTGGGATGTGTGGCATAAATCCTTGGGCAATGCTTAGAAATCTTCAGGCTGAAAGTTTATATGTAGACAGTCACAAATTTTTGAGTATCCCCGTGAGTTTCCTGGGATGTTGCATTTCACCTTATAATAATCCTCACCAAATCACTGGAGATATGGCTCCAAATGGCTTCCTCTCTTAGCCTCTGAATACTTCACCCAGCAGAGTAGTCAACCCATAACAACAACAATAAAAGTAAATTGACTGCTCTTCAGGGCATTTACGTGTAGTAGATTCCAGTAATACAATGAGATGAACATTCTCTAAACTCTAATGTCTTGCCTTTTTATGCTTTTATAGGTTCTGTTATTGATTTTTTTATATTCCATTTACTTGTTAATGGTTTAGAAATACACTGTACAGTATCTAACACACCATTAGCATACTTACCTCCTTTTTTTTCTAACTTTTATCTGCAGCAATATCTGGAATTTCTTATGAAGCATAAGCTGGAGATACTAGTTTATCTTCAGCAGTGATGAAGATGGATATTCACGAGAGTATGTAAATGGACAGACAGGGAAACTAAAATGTTGAGATAAACTAGGATTTAAGCCATTGCTTCAGACAGGCTATAAAAATGTTATTAGGAATTTGCTACGGAAACAAAAGAAAACTGCTGTTCCTAATTCTTTCTTGGCTTAATCATCCAAAAGTTTAATAAGCTGTATACCTAAATGAGAGATGGGTTTTACAATTTTAGAATAACAGTATGTTTATGTATCCCTTTTGTACCTCCTTTGCAATCGAAGCTATAGATCTGTCATTTTAATTGGGCTTCAGCTAGACACAAATTCTTACTTTCTTTACAAATTGATTTTTCTTTCTTTCTTTTTTTTTTTTTTTTTAAGAACCACAGGTGAAATAGTCGCCAGGCTTGCATGGATGCATTTTCATTTACCCATGGATTTATAAGGTTAAGGACCCGAAGCATTTCTTATCTTTATACTTCTCACAGGTTCAACCATGATTTCTCCACCAAAGCCTGGGGGATTTAATTGAATGCTCATGGATGACTTTCCTATCTTCTCAATTCTAAAATGCAGGTGTTTTTGTATTACAATATTTTAAACTGAATTATACACATTTATTATTATAACATTTTTCTCCCACAATTTATTAAAAATACCAATTTTTTCCTTCAGATTTTTAACATCTTAGAATTGAGATAGTAAGGAATATGGATGGATAAAAATTCAGACATCATTCTACAGTCCCACAACCAATTTGAGGCATTTTTTCATTATAATCCAATAAAATTAATATTTATTGAGTCCTTTCTGTCCACCAGACACTCTGCCAGATTTGTTTTTGATTGGGTATTTTCTCTTCTTCTATTTTTTAGCTTCTCAAATATTTCATTGGAATGTTTATATATTTAAGTAAGATGAACAACTAGTTCTTATAGAACCAATGTCTTTCCCTCTAAAAAGACAAAACCAAAAACAAACAAACAAAAACTGTTCTTCAAAATTAGCTGACGGTGACCCTTTCAGTGCTAGATTCATGAGTAAGTCAAAGCATGGATTCTTTGATGACCTATTTTCAATAGCTTTTTAAAACGCGTGCAGAGCCCAAACAGTACACTCACTCAGAAGCTGCAGTAAAGTGAGAAGAATCTGCTACGCAGTACAGGATCATTCCTAAGGCTCTGCAAATGAAGGGCAAGGGCTCTTGTCTTGCAAGAACAGCTGGACCGCTCATCCACATCTCTGTGCTCTGGGCTTCATGGCATCCTGTGCTACTTTACAAAGGAAGCAACCGATAACCTTGAAACACTGTTGTTTAAAATAATCTGAAACATCTGCATGGAAACTTTTTAGTGTTCACCTCTCCTTTTTCACCCTTTAGGTTATCTATATTCTCTTAGGCATACTGCAGCTGTACAAAATGTTACAAGAAGGAAAGAGTAGAAAGTAAGGAGATACCTGCACCTCAGAGGGATGGCCTCAATTCCCTTGCAGACGTGAAGCCATATGATATTGCACTTCCAACTCATTGCTCCAGAGTCAGGCTGCTGGGTTTGGACCCCAGCTGTACTATTTACTCAGAGTGTGACCTTCGGCAAGTTTCTCTACTTTTCTGTATCTCAGTGTGACTATTCAGATAATGTGAATAATAATTCCTCTTTGATAGTGCAGTTGTGAGGATTAGATAAAATAATGCAAAGTGTTTAGCACAATGCCTAACACATAGCAAATTATAAATGATTGCTATTTTTAATGCTGAGGTTTAACTAATGTATCGCTACTCAATGTCTATGTTACTAGGTTGCTATCCAAAAGCTGCTTAAAGATGATTTAATACGCATGTGACAATTTGCATATGCGACAAGTTGAGGATAACGACGGTACCTAAATTAAATTTGGTTTGTGCTTCAGAAATGTAACAAAAACCGTCGGGAAACAAACGAAGTGAAATGCTTTGACATTAAAACAAATGAATCTTCAGTTTTCTTCCTTTTTTTTTTTTTTTAAATAAAATGCTGTGGGTTTCCTCAAGTCCACCAAATAATCATCTCCATTATTCTTTTGCTGAGTAAAATGTATCTTGAGGTTGTCTTGCAACCTACCATCACTCTTTAAGGTAAAATCTGATCATTCATTCATTTGGACAACATTCATTGATCCCTGACAATGTGCCAAGCACATCTCCAGATGCTGGGATAAACAGATGCATTAGATATGGTCTCTGACTTCCAGAACCAACCTCTCAGACTTACGAGTTAGTCATGTAAAAAAAAGACAAATAGCAATGCAGAATGATAAGTGGGATAAGTGATCTATTGAGAAAAATGGAACTTCTAAGGAATCAATTCTTCAACACTAGCTATTTCCCAAGAAAAAAAAAAAAATGTTACTCTAAACAGATACTGAAGTTGCTTGACTTAGTGAAGAAGTTCTGGGGCCAGAAAGATAAAACCATCTTACACTTCTGGAAGAAATCCGAATTGTTTACTGTTAAGATGCTTTTGTATTACTTTAAGAGAGAAGCACCTTCCTGTTAGGGTAATGACTTCATTAAAGTAAAAAAATAAAAATTTGAAAATTTAAAAAACCCTACTTCTGGTTAAATTGAGTTTGTTTTCAATAATAATTTATAATTATTAGTTATTATTTTTCCAGCTGCGTGAAACTGAAACTCTTACATGATTCCCATGCACGCTCTATCAGATATATTTCCTCTAATAAGTTGCTTACTGAAAATACTATATAAAATTATTTTCAAGTGGAATTTCCTCCCTCATAATCCAGGGGCTATTAATTTTTAAATTTCTAAAAATGAAGATAGTGAAGAATCAGGAGGTAGGCTTGGCAGTGGTATCCAAGCAATGAGAAGAAATTTAGAAAAAAAATTAAAGGTAAAAATCAGCTGAGGCTATTTTTAAAAATCTATAGATTGAGTAACAGTAAAGGAAAAACTAACATTTCTTAATTTTATTAATGCAAATTAGGATCTGACTTCTCGAACATTTTACCCCTAGGCACATGATTTTAGACTTAGCTGATGAAATATTGCTTAGACTTCTAACAGACTATATTCTTTGGGTTGTCTTTGGCTCCATTTGATTAATTTAAAAAATTCAGACTTAATTTACAACAGTTATCACTAGATTATTGTTATTAAAAAATTTAAAATCCACTTATGGTGGATTTGAGGAAGGAAAACAGGTAATACCTCTCTGACTGATGTGGGAAAACGGATGTTCCTGCAAATTCTTTGAGCCTTTACAATTCAGAGTAAGCACCAGGATGATTTACGCAAATGAAAGCAAAGGAAAACATTTTCTTAATGACACCCCAACACCTTATCCAGTTAAAATTTTAAGATTAAATAACAGGTGCTTTATTTAAATTAATTAGCAAGAAGATCACAGTAGTCAACAGATAACAGAAAAGACACTCTCTTCTCTTTTCCAGTTGTATCTATGGGTTTTGCAGTGGTGTACCAGGGAACATGGGAGAATTAATTAGGCAGTGAATAAAATCTTCTCACAGATGGGACCCATTTACTTCTTGCAAATGCATAAAGCTTTTGCTTTTGTCTTGTTTGCCTACCTGAAAGTTTTGAAGACTACTGAACTGAAATCTGACCATCACTTGCTGTCTTAGTTAACTAGTATTGCTGTAACAGAAATATCATAAATGAGTGGCTTTAACAAACAGAAATTTATTTTCTAAAACTTTAGGAAGCTAGAAGTTTGAATTCAGGGTACCAGCTCTATGGGAAGGCATTCTTTCTGTGTATGCTCTGAAGGAATGTCCTTGTCTCTTTGAGCTTCTGCTCCTGGGCAATCTTCATGTGGCATGGCATCTCTCTTCTCCCCATCTCTGCTTCTTTTGCTTGCTTGTTTAATCTTTATAGCTCAAAACAGATTAACTCAAAACACACTCTACACTAATCCTGCCTCATTAACATAACAAAGACAACTGATTTGCAAATGGGATTATAACCACAGGCACAGAGGTTAAGATTTACAACATATATTTTTTCAGGATACAATTCAATCCATAACAGTTGCCTATTTGAAAAGAGTACGAAAATGTTTAAAAAAAAAAAATGTGTGTGGGTTAGCTTTGAAAAAAATGCTTGATTGGAAATAATATCATGAGAACTTCATAAAGACTTGAAGTCTCACTTCTATAGGTGTTTAAATCAAGTTGTTTTTAATCCCAAAATTGTTGTATTTTTTTTTTTCTTTCTTTATCATTGGGTGGCTTTTAATGTACAATAAAGATTCTATCTCTCATCTCTTCAAATTTTGATGCAGAGGTCTGATTTGTTTTATAAAAGCAGTCTTCCAAAGGCTGTGTTAATATAATTTACATTGTACATTTTAAAAGTGGCTCTAGAATATTTGTGAATTAATGAATGAAGTAATGTAGCACATCTTCCGGACTCAGTTTTATTTTAGAAGCTGCTTCTTCAGAGGCACAAGTTTGCACTTTGAAGAAAATTTTTACTGTTCCAGCAGTTATCCGCACTGGAAAAGCACTATCACCTCACCGTCTTTCTCTTATTTCCTCAGAAGTCTTCTGGAAAGTGTACAATAAACCCTCATGCTCAGCCTCACGATATCCCGACCATTTCTTAACCTACTCAAATCTGGCTTCTGTACATGCCACTCTATGAAAATTGCTTTTTCAAAAGTCATGGATGACTTCCTAATTTTTAAATGCAATTGTTTCCTCTCTGTATCATCTTAATATATTGACTCACTCTTACCTTCTATAATTTTAAGATACCATTGTCTTCTAGTGCATCTCTTACCAATCCAAGGAGTGTTTTAAAATTGCTATTGGTTCCACTTCTTTCAACAGTCTCTTTAATGTGGACACTTCTTAGGAACCTTATGACACTGTCTATCAGAGGCCAAATCCTAAAGCTGTCACCCCAAGATTCTTATTCACTGGTTACTCCATCAAACACTAATCTAGGTACTGCTGTGATATATTCTGAAGCTAGAACAGTCAAAATTCATTAAAGAGTTATAATGAGGATAAATGAAAGAAAGAACGGAAATCAATGATGACTTCTGGGTTCTTGGCTTGAGTAACTGGATGAATACCAAAAACCAAGCCCAATGCTGTCGAGTCAATTCCAACTCATAGCAACCCTATAGGACAGGGTAGAGCTGCCCCATATGGTTTCCAAGGAGTGGCTGGTGGATTTGAACTGCTGACATTTTGGTTAGCAGCCAAGCTCTTCAACCACTGCGCTGCCAGGGCTCCGACTGGATGGATGTTGTTGTTGTTAGGTGTCATCAAGTCGGTTCCAACTCATAGTGACCCTAGGCACCCCAGAACGAAACACTGCCCAGTCCTGTGTCATGCTCACAATCGTTGTTATGCTTGAGACTATCGTTGTAGCCACTGTGTCAATCCATCTCGTTGAGGGTCTTCCTCTTTTTCAA
>NW_004443981.1:59303-60359 GCF_000243295.1 Trichechus manatus latirostris
GGATGAATTCTGACTTCAGCTTAAATTTCAGTATAAAGGGGACACGTGGAGCAGAGGGTATCCAACCCACAACCACTCAACTTGTGTTGAAAAATTAAATCTTTCTTTTGGCAAGAATCATTTTTTGTTTGTTTGATTGATTGATTTTTAACTGCGGTATAAACCAGCAAAGCTGCTTAGTACAATAACTAGTTCTTCTAGACTCTTCCTGCTTCAGTTGAAATTGTGCATGTATTTTAATTAAAAGTTAATAAATATTTAAAAAATACAAGCTAAATCCAAGTGTTTGTCAGTAATAAATGGCACATTAATTTGTATCTTAATTAATGAAAAAAATATAAAGAAATGACAAAATTTTATTTTTTGCCAAGTTCTCATGTGATTAAACTACCTGACTTATTTCCTCAGATGGGTGGATGTAACTTCTGTGTTGACAATTTGCAAGTTACCTCTCGAAATAGTCTGTGTGATTGGAGCATAGGAATCAGTGTCCAACAGCTTAAATTATCAGAAAACTATTTTTGTTTTTTTTACCATTTCTGAAACTGAGGCTCAGTTGATGATTAGAATATTTCTTGACACTGCTACTAAAAAAAAAAAAAGACAGAATACAAAGCATGTTTTAAAAACTGCAGAATTTCTAGGAAATCTTTTATCGATTATTTATGTATGAACTGTGCAAGATTTATTTCATTGAGTAGAAGTTTCCTGGGCAATTTGAATTATTTTCATCACTATTTAGGTCTATCTTAACATGTTCAGGCCACTGTTTTTGATCTGGCAAACAATCCTATTACAATAAACCAAGATTCTGCATTATCACACAACACAGATCAATTGATGTTTGTATGTTTATATTTCAAAAATTAGCATCAGATCACCCAGAGTATCACTCCCACAGTTTTGGTTGTTGGTTGTGTGTGTGTGTGTGAAGCAGAGAAGGAATTTCCCACAGTCGAGATCACTTGTTGTTTGTTTCCAAAAATTTTACAGAGCTTTTATATTTTTCTTTGATTTGTAATTGTTCATGATTGTTGGTCGAAGCTTAATCCAGAA
>NW_004443981.1:61500-62558 GCF_000243295.1 Trichechus manatus latirostris
TAAAGTACAGATACTAATATGGACTATTTAATTAGGGCCATAGACTCCTTGATTATCAAAGACATTTTTTTTCCCTTTGACCTAATGATTGGCCAATTGTTTTTTTTTTTTTTTCTCCTCATTTAACTACTAACTTTTCTCATCATTGACCCATGTAATTGCAGTATGAAGAATAACTCCATTAATTCCATTTAGTTTTTGTAAACTGATCATAGATCAATCTACTTATTAATTCAGAGTAATTTCATAAAACATTGGTACAACTTATAAAGAGTATACAAGCAATAAATAACTTTAAATAAGTGAAAATTTAGTAATTTGCATACATGTTTATCAGGTAAAGTGAAGATTTTCTGAGTACTATATTTTACTATAAATGTTTCACATGGATATTTATACAGAAGAACTGATTGATGTTACTATTTAAGAACTAAGTAACGTAGTTTTTTTATATACCATAATTAGCACAAAAAAATGTGTGACAAACACGTTATATATCATAATGCCATTAAAACATGCTCACTAGAATGTCCTCTTTGACATTTGGGATCAACTTATAGACTCTTTTAGCTCCATGGAGGGGAAAAAAATCTGCATTAAAACCATCGATTGTCTTGGATTATTGGGATTATTGCCCAAATATTCTCACTTTGTGAAACCATTCTTTTGATCTCGCTCTTACTTGATATTTTAACATACAAGCCAATTATGTTTTATATTTTTGAGAACGCAGGGCCAATTAGGTAGGTCTCTAGGTGGTGCGAACGGTTTGCACTTGACTGCTAACCTAAGGTTGGTAGTTCAAACCCACCCAGGGGTAACGTGGAAGAAAAGGCCTAGTGATCTGTTTTCATTAAGATTACAGTCAAGAAAACGCTATGGAGCACAGTTCTACTATGTAACACATGGGGTCACCATGAGCCAAAAGGGACTCAGCAGCAACTAACAACAACAACAATAGCCAATTTTAAGATTTCAAAGCATTATTTTGTCTTTAAAATTTTACAGCAAGGGGAGGACTTCCGGCAAGATGGCGCTCTAGGCAGAAACACCACGCC
>NW_004443981.1:71072-74962 GCF_000243295.1 Trichechus manatus latirostris
TGTCATAAAACAGCATGTGTGTTACTGTTACATGAGAAACTATCTGTTCTGTAAGCCTTCACCTGAAGTACAATAAAATATTAAAAAAAAAAAAATTTTACAGCAAGGGAAAATATATTAATTTTCTCTTTACCACCAGACAAAATAGTTGTCCATGAATTTGCTAATTCCACCTCTGCCATGTTATTATAATATCATTTAAAAACTCATTTATTTATCTGCCTTTTTCATATTCCAAATTGAAATAATTTCTCATAATAAAGCAGACACTGAGTGCCCATTTTTAAAAACAATTATGTACACTAAAATATAATCCCTGAACACACTAAGAATTCTTTCAAAATGACATTATTTTAAAAAATAAGATAAAGCATATTCTATACAGACCACTTGGAATATCCTGAAAACACACGTAGAAGAAAATAAAAGCCATCTAGGATGTAAATATTCAGAGATAAATATGATGTTTCATATGTATCCCTTCATTCTATCTATTGTTACGTATATACAGTTTAACATAATTGAAATCTTACTGTGTCCTTTATTATAATTCTTTGTTAATATTATATCTCATTGTCCATGGTTTAAGCTTTTTTGACAGCATGATTTTTACTGACTGCATAGTATTTTATCATATTATCTTGTAAATCTTTAAGTAATCCTCTAGGGTTAGACATATTGATTGCTTCCAACTTTCCACTATTATAAATAAAATGAGTCTTCTTGGAGATATGTTTTGCTGATATTTTCTCAAAATGAGTATCCAGGAGAAGTTTTGCTAGTTCAAAGAATAAATGCATTTTCAGACTTCTGAAATGTAACGCCAAATCATACAGCAAAACGCTTGCAGCGCGCAACAATGGGCTCAAGCATAACAACCTTTGTGAGGATGGTACATGACTGGGCAATGTTTCTTTTTGTTTTACATAAAGTCACCATGAGTTGGAACCGACTGGATGGCACCTAACAACAAACAACAAGAATAATTTACGTATTGCCTCTTGTAGTTGGTAAGATTATTGAAATCTGCTGATTTTAAGAATTTTTAAAGAAGTTTCTCTGACTCAAATCACAGAAAAAATGCAATGATGCAAAATACAACTGCAAAAAAATAAATAAATAAATAGAAATGCTTGCAACACACAATGGTCGAACATGAGAGAATCTATTTCTCTGCATTGTTGTCATTGTTAGGTGTTGTCAGGTTGGCTCCGACTCATAGTGACCCCATGTATAACAGAACAGAACATTGTCCAGTCCTGTGCCATCCTCACATCATTTCCTTAAAATTATTTCTATAAAATAACACATTAGCTTGCTTTAAAATGAAATCAGAACTTAGCGAAACTTTCACCCACTTCATACACCCAGTCGGGAACTACTGTCAAAAATTTCTCAGGCATTCATTCAGGAATTTTCTGTGCAAATGAATGCATGCATTTATGTATAACCTGTTGCTGTTGAGTGAATTCCAACTCATAGTGTCCATATGGGGCAGTGTAGAACTGGCCCATGGGGTTTCAAAGGAGTGGCTGGTGGATTCAAACTGCTGACCTCTTGGTTAGCAGCCAAGCTCTTAATCACTGTGCCACCAGAACTCCCATATGCACACATAAATGAATATGTATGTGCTGATAGACAGATATAGATGTAGATACAGATATAGATGCAGATATGTGTCTTTGTTTTGAATTTTTATTTGTTTTTGCCAAAAGGAGAGTATACTATCTCCTATTCTGAACTTTACTTCTGTCACTTCACAATAAATGTTGTCCATCTTTCTGTATCAGCATATAGATTTACTTCATTCTTCTTAATGGCTTTTTAGTGTTGCGTAGAAGGTTTATTCTTTTTTTACACTACGTAGTATTTCACAGTATGGATATACATAATTTATTTAACAGTTGCTTATTTAAAACATTCAGGAGGCTTCTAGAAATGATTATTTGTAAATATTTTATAATAATGTAGGCAAAATAGAAAGTCATGATTATTCACTGGACTTGATAGTATAGTGGAGTTTGTTCTCACTTGTCATTTGACTTCTTCTTTGTGTGTGCTAATTGCCTGCTATGTTATTAGGTTATTATGAGTTCACCACACATTTAGAATAACTTTTTATCATGTAGCTCACAAATACTGTTTTGTCATTTGTCTTTTTGTTTTAATTTTAATATATATTTTGCATTTTTATTTCATCAAACATATTAATTTTTCCACTAAAATTTTTGTCTTTGGTATTATGCTTATAAAAACCTTCTCCACCTAAAAGATCATGTAGTAACCTATATTTTCTTACAATTCTTTTGTAAATGATTTGAACAATTAATTAAATTTTATTGTAAAGCCACTTTTCTAGGCTTTCGTATCATGATATAGCAATAGATTGAATATCTCAGTGGCACGTTGCCTAAAAGAAATGGTAGATGTCACTCTGTAAAAGAGGTTACAAAGATGGTGCCATTTCCCTGCTGTGGGTTGAGGGGACTTGCCCCTTGCTCTAATCTGGTCTTCATTGCTGATGTTAAAAAAAAAAAAAAGAAGAAGGATATTGTCATTGAAAGGGTCATGTAATGTTTAACGGAGTAGCCTATAGTCCTGTCCAAATGTCAGCTGAAATAACTACGTTCTGCTTATCAGCAGTAGTAGCATAATTTCAGTTAGAATGTCATCAGATGGACTGACATAAACCTCGGGTTTGAAACCCTCTCAAGTCACCAGAAGACGAATTAAGACATGTGACTGCGGATATGCTCAAAAGTACAATTAAATTTTAGTCTGTTTCTGACGGCCAAAAGTCCGTGGCCTGTTTCCAGGACAGATAAGGGAAGAAAGGAAAGTGTTGGGGGTGGGGGAGAGAAAAAGGCAGTCAAAGAATGTAAAAAATATAATACAATACTTATAAAGGTCTATTGCATTCAAGGCATTGTTCTGAGTGCTTCATAGTCATTAAATCATTGAATGTCCGTGTCAACCAACAAGATAAGTACTATTATTAACTCCTTAATACAGATGAAGAGAAGGAGACACAGAAAGATTAAGTGGTCACCCAAATCACAGTTTTTAAGGGGCTGAAAGGTCATTTGAACCCAGGCATTCTGACTCTAGGATCTGCTACCCACCATTGATCTGTCACTAAATTCCCGTTTTTCCTCATCCCTCCAAATATCATGCTCAGACACTTCTTGGCAGTCAGTATCTATTTTCCAATCTACTCCTCATTTATTGTATTCCTCATTCAAAAATTTAACAAGTTAGTATTTATAAAGTGCTTAAAACAGTGTTTGACACATAGTAAACAGCATATAAATTTTATTAATGGATAAAGTAAATAAACTCAATTATATTTATTGAAAACTTATGTTGTAGACATTCTGACAGGTACTAGAAACACAGAGACAAACAAAAGAGACAAGTTGCCTATTCCCCTTCACCTACAATGCAGTGTGGAAAAAAAATTAAGGTAAAATTTCACAAATAATTGTTTTGTAACTCTTATGAAAAGTGCGATATATAGAAATACAATGTACGATGAGGGCATATGACAGGGAGACCTGAGCTACAGAGGGCGCTCATACAAGGTCCTAAGGAGCTGACAGTTAATCCGAGAACCAAGAGAGGATAAACCAAAAAAATATATATACACACACACATATATATGTATATGTATATATACATACACACACATATACATACATATATATAGATATACACATATGCCTACATATACACACATACATACATACACACATACACACACACAAACATATATATATGTATGGAGGCAGTCTCCGAGTTACGAACATCCAGCTTAACGGACAATTCGCACTTGCCCTTTAATGTTATGTAAAATTTCCCTCACTTTGAAATGACTGAACCAACCCCTAACC
>NW_004443981.1:75261-76846 GCF_000243295.1 Trichechus manatus latirostris
CTTGCACTAAAGTAAGGCTAAATAAGAACTGAATGTACCTGTTCTGACTTACCTACAAATTCGACTTAAAGACTTACACAGTTAGGAACAGATTTTGTTCATAACCCAGGGACTACCTGTATATCAAACAGTCACCATCAAGCCAATTCTGATTCATGGTGACTCCATGTCTTGCAGAGTACTACTGTGTTCCACAGCTATGACCTTTCTGAAGCTAATTGCCAGGGCTTTCCTCCAAGGCACCTCTGGGTGAGTTAGAACAGCCAACCTTTCAGTTAGTAGCTGAGCGCTCCATCGTTTGTGCCAGCCATTTTGAGGCCTAAAGGATGACGAAGAGGTTAGGTAAAAAATAAAAGGTTGGGGGACTGGGAATGAGAGCCTTCTAGGCAAGGGGAAACTCAGGTGCTAAGTCCCTGAGGCAGAAGAGAGCTTGACAAACTAAACTACAGGGCCTGGAAGAGGGCCACAGCGGTCAGTTCATATGAAACGAGAACAAGAAGGGCATCCAGGAAAGCTTCTGATGGGACCTCAACTCTACCCCGGGCCTGACTCTGCAGGTGCCTCTGCAATTATTTCAGCTCACCTCACTGCAATACCTAATGCAGCAGGCCACTCCCTTTCTCACCTGTCTTTCTTGACTCTGATCTTTTCAGGTTCTCTAGGGGGAGCTCTGAGCCCACCACCTCCTTTCCTCTTAAATGCTGGGCATCCCTCAGTTCCAGTCTCAACCCGCTTCTCTTATGCTACATACATGACCTCCATAAGCTCATCCACTGTTACACCTTCACTGCCATCTGCTTCCTGATAATAAAGTTTGATCTTCTGCACTGAATTCAAAAGCTATGTATGTATCCAGCTCCCTAGTGAATAAGATCATCTGAGCATCTTTTGAACAACTTCAGCTTCACATATCCACACCTGAACTCCTTTATTCCCTGCCAGGATTTCTCCTCTATGTTTCTGTTTTTAGATAATGGCACTACCATTCACCCAATCACCCAAGCCCAAAGTCTAGGAGTCATTTCCTACTTCTTCCCCTCTTGCATGTCCAATCAGTCACCAAATTTCACTGCACCTGCGTTCTTAAAATCCCCTGAATCTCTACACTTCTATGTCCATCACTTCCGGTACCATTATTTTTCTCTCATATTTGTATAGTAGCTGTCTAAGTGCTTTCATATTGCCAACCTTGGCCCCAATGATCCATCTCTCATAACACTTCCAGAGTGATCTTTCAGGTCTATAATATGTTTACTCTCCTCCCCTACTTAAAATCCTTTCATGACTCCATTACCTGCAAAATCCAGTCAGAACATACAACCCTTCTAGATGCAAGTTCCATGTTTACCTTTCCTTTATATTTCTGGCCACTGTTCCCATTCCTATCTATGCTCTTCTCATTTGAAACTACATGTGATTTCTGGACACCATCATGACCTTCCTTCTAAGTCCTTGTAAATATTTCCGATTGCCTCTACTTTCTATACTCACCAGGCTAATCCCCATTGTCTCTAGGACTCAAATCAAGGAAGATTTTATTGAACATCCTCCCACACTCCTGTCTGGGCACTCTCTGGTGTACCCA
>NW_004443981.1:77060-79458 GCF_000243295.1 Trichechus manatus latirostris
ACATGGACAAGGAAAGGAATGATGTGCACACATTTGGGACAATTTTAGTAGCAAATCATATCATTAAAAAAATCATAAACTGAAAATTAGCAAGAAGGTAAGCCATTTAAATTGTTGACTTGGAACATAGGCATAGGGCCCCATTTTCTAAAGAGATATCTTAGGTATAAATACTAAGAAGTTCAATTAGTCCTATGTGTTGAAATCTCTTTCATTTAAAAAAAAAAAAAGGGAGCTAGGGAGTGATTGACTGGGATGAGGCACAGGGGGATATTTTGGAGTGACGGCAATTTTCTATATCTTGCTTTTGGTGTGAGGGTTTCCTACTCAACAGTTTTATGACCTTCCATTCCATCTAGTAGCTGAAGATATGTTAGGGTATGTGGGACCAGAGAAGGTCCTCCAGAACATACATTTGTGACAAGTTCTGGACAAGTTTTTTGTTTTTGTTTTTTATTCATTTATTCATGTCTTAATTCATAAATATTTATCAAGGTCTTACTGTGTGCCAGGTGCCCCAGCAAGCCCTGGGGATTCTAAGATTGAAAAAGACATCACCCCTTATAGGACAGTCTAGTGAGAGACAGTCATGTACACAACTGTAATAAAATTACATAATTCCCTAAAAGAAGTAAGTTAAAAGTAAGGTGGGGTGCACAGAGTCATTTCACCTAGTCTGTAGCTGTTTGATGTTAGTCTGAACATTAAATAGGAGAGAGATTTAGAAAATAGTGATCATTAATGAACCCACGTTTTTTTCTTTTCCCTCTCTTAATTTGGATTTTTTAAAGTTTGCTTCTTATCACATTTATGTGCATTTCAAAATGTGGTCAGAGAAGTCCTGGGGATGAGGTGCCTGAAATCTCCCAGAAACCTTCACAAGGGGAAGTTAGCAGTGTGCAAATTGCACTTTAACCGCAGGAGGCTCTCTTGTATTGGTATTATACATTCAGGGTTCATTGCAACATTTCATTGGAATAGTTCCATGATCAAAAATATAGGAATAAACATGATTAACAGTTTAAATTATTATTCATATTGATTCTTAATAATAATAAAGGACTATGTTTTTAACATAAGAATAACAATGGCAAATATTTCCATCAGGTCTAAATTTGCTTATATTTTGTCCATGGTGACTATTCAACACATATTCAACAAAATATATGTCAGATAAGGTCCAAGTGATTTCTATGACTGGATGTTTGATACCAGCAGGTCTTAAAATGCTAGAAAAAAAGAATAAGAGCAGAAAGATAAAATGTACTTAAGAGACATAGAAAAGCAAAACAATTTTGGTATATTTTGTACTTACATAGTTTTTATAACACACACACAAAAATTTACTGTTGTATTCAGAACCATAGCTCATTAATACAACTAAGTAAACATAAAAACCAAACAGGCAAAAGTGAACAAAAAGCCAGCACAGGACTGGGCAGTGTTTCATTCTGTTGTACACAGGGTCGACTTGACAGCACCTAACAACACCAACAAGAACTGTACAGGAAAAAAATTAAAAAGGTATGGGGAAAGTACATGCCTCCATGTGAAAATTTAATTTAAAGAGTGGATAGAGTTAAGGAAGTGCTTTAAAAATAGTCACCAATAAATTAAGTTGTTAAATTTAACAGTGACCCAGACTACCTGGTTCATTCCCAGAACTGACATCCACTTTCTCTCTATTGTGCCTCTGATTAATGCAACATTTATAATACATGGAGAAAGTACAGCACTATAATGAACTGAGGTGCCTAAATCTTGTAAAGATTTTATAACCAGCAGCTGAGCACTAAAATTAGGATGAAATTATTCAAGTCCAAATAATGTAACGTCCTCTACTATCTGTCAAAAACTTAGCTTTTCATCTTATGATTGGAATTGGGTATTGCCACTTGAACGGAATCTTCCTGGTTAACTCAGTCATTGTCAGTGTTATGGTGGATATTATGGTGATTTAATAGGAGGATTTTAGTTAGATCTCTGACAGTTCCACTATGCAGAAATAGAGGAGACATCTAAAAATCAAGGCTTTTTGTTTTGTTTTTATGCTACTTTCTATTATCTCTGGTGACGTTCTAAAGGAGGTAAAGATACTTCTGCCTTCAGCACGGCATGATCATAATCCTTCTGATTCAGGGACCGGAGGGAGTTCCTTTGAGACACAGTGGGCATTCTTGAGGGAATCCATACCTTAATTCTTGAATGCTATACATCTTATCCTTTTCTCCTTATTCTGCATTTCCTAAAATGCTTCTGCAGATTGATTGGGACCAATTAGATGAGGCACATTAATACTTCTTCCCTAGCTAAGCTTGCAAAATTAAATATAGGTTGCCCAGTTAAATATGAATTTCAGATAAACAATAGAATATTGCAATGGAGTATGGAATATTGG
>NW_004443981.1:81195-83180 GCF_000243295.1 Trichechus manatus latirostris
GTCTATCTTGGAAGAAGTACAACCAGAATGCTCCTTAGAAGCAAGGCTGGCAAGACTACGTCTTATATACTTTGGATGTGTTGTCAGGAGAGAGCAATCCCTGGAGACTAGTTTCCATGCTTGGTAAAGTAGAGGGTCAGAGAAAAAGAGGAAGACCCTCAACGAGATGGATTGACACAGTGGCTGCAATTATGGGCTCAAGCATAACAACGATTGTGAGGATGGCGCAGGACCAGGCAGTGTTTCGTTCTGTTGTTCATAGGGTCGCTATGAGTCAGAACCAACTTGATGGGACCTAACAACAACAACAACATAAAATCAGAGTGAATTCAAAGGCAAACTGAAATAATTTTTAATTACTGCCCATTTCTCCGATTATTCATATAATTTCTCCCTCTATTCATTTTGAGAACAAAGCAGTTTAGTTCTGACTTCTCTGGATGATATGACTTTGTATGACTAGAAATAAAACACTGGCAAGCTTTCACTAAAATAATAATTGATATATGTAAATACTTTCAAGATTTATAGTTGGAAAATATTCCCAAAATCGCCAGTATTTTCATTATAGTTTCTGTTTTCCTGACAAATGTCATCATCACGTCTTAGTTCAAAGAGAAAGATGATGTTCTCAAGCTTTGGGGTCCACAGAACTTTTTATTTCCCAATAGGAAATGCAGCTATAAATCATTAATTAAACTTTAATAAATCTCTTTTCCACAGGTCCATGGCTCTCCTCTGGGTATCAAAATTGTATGACAGCTAATTATGGAATGTGAAGGTTACGTATTTTTCAGTCCAATAACTTTAAGATGCTAAACAAAAGATCAATTTCAATAAAACTCAGTAAACCAAAAAGTATAAATAATATGGATGAAAAAACCTTGAAATGTCAGTATGGTTTTTATATGAGATTTTACTTCTGTTATAAGTAAACAAGAAAAGTAATATAGGCAAAACCATTTTTTACTAGAATTTACTGAAAACTCTCATATTTAAATGGTGGCATATATTATATGTTACTAACACAGTTAAAAAATAGTGTATTTAAATGATGTTGTATAAATTTGGAGGTTCTTAAATGATTTTCCTTATTCAAAAATAAAACATCTTAGATACATAATGTAAAATGTGTAAAATTTCTATTTCCCCCATGTTTAGCTGATGAAGAAAAATAGAAAGTTAATTAGAAGATTTTAACAAAAAATAGGACCAGGCAAATTTATTTATAAAAACCTAGTTGAATTATACTTTTTCACTGAAGAACTAGAAATTAAAATGTTTTGAGTTTGAACTTAAATAGACTAGCCACAAAGTAACCCATAATTCTCTATAAATTGATTAACATGCTGAGTGCAGCTTTTAACCATGCCAGCCCTACCTCCAAAGGAGGACTAAGCTACGCTTATGTCGTGGCAGGTCACACTTTGGAGCCTATTGGATCCTGGCTGGCACAGAATACAGATACTTCCAGCTGGGACCAAGAACAATCTAGACTCAGTGTGGTGTGACATAGGCAGACAGTGGGAACTGCAGTAAAGAGCCACCATCCTGCTAATCATAGCCAATCACTGGAAAATAAATACAAACAGGAAAAGGAATGAACTCCCTCCCATCACAACATGAATGTAGCACTTTGTCTGTTTGTTGTATTTTGGAGGAAATCATCACGTTGAAGCCTCAACATGATCTCGTTACCTTGGCTCTTTGGTAGTGCAAAAAAACTCTAAGTCTACTTGGGAAAGTTAACTGAGAATAACATGCATAGCAGTGGGCACACATCAGCTGTTGTACAGTTTGAGGCAGAGATTCAATCAAATATTTAAAATGATTCTCACTGTTTTAAACTCTCTCTTCCTCCTAACATTCCTATAAGTAAACTGCACCCTCTGTATCATCCAAAACCAAAATGGCAAGACAGCTGAGAAAACACTTTCGTCACTGGAACCTAAGTTTTTGAAATTCATTTAAAATGTATTTTCAAA
>NW_004443981.1:84513-89547 GCF_000243295.1 Trichechus manatus latirostris
GTGTATATTTGCAGCTATCATAAAGTATATATGAGATTTCCTTTTGCCAAGATTTGTTTGCCAAAATTTAAAAATGAAACCTTACCTGCTGGATTCAAGATGTCTACCTTTTTTAATATATCTTTAGTTAAGTCTATTTAGATTGTTTAAATATCTTTTTTTTTTTTTTTACATATAATTGAGCCAATATTATAAACCAGCTGACTAGAGACCAGTAGAACTAGATGGTGCCCGGCTACCACTACTGACTGTTCTGACCAGGGACACAATAGATAGTCCTGGATAGAATGGGGGAAAATTGTAGAACAAAACTCTAATTCTTATTAAAAAAGAAAAAAAAAGCCAGACTTACTGGACCAGTTACGACTAGAGGAACCCCTGAGAGTGTCACCCTGAGAAACCCTTTAAACTTTGAACTGAAATTACTCCGGAGGTCACCTTTCAGCTAAATAACAAATAGGCTCATAAAATAAACAATATCACCCATGAGTATTGCACTCCTTTAAAAAAGAAAAAAACAAAAAGTCATCTATATGAGACCAAACGGTCAACATTTACCCTAAAGCACAGGTGAGAGGGTCGGGGGGACAAAGAAGCTGGATTAATGGAAGCAGGACGACCGGAACGTAAATATGGAGAATGTTGACACAATGTGGAAAATGTAACCTATGTCACTGAGCAATATGTAGAGAAATTGTTAAAAGGAAACATAAGTTGCTGTGTAAACTTTTATCAAAAAACTAAATAAAATATTTTTTTAAAAAGCTGAGTTCTAAAGTATAATCTATGTTGTCATTGATATTAGGTGCTGTCAAGTTTGTTCTGACTCATAGTGACCCCAAGTACAACAAAATGAAACACTGCCCAGTCCTGCATCCTCACAACCTTTGCTATGTTTGAGCCCATTGTTCCAAGCACTGTGCCAATCCATCTCCTTGAGGGTCTTCCTGTTCTTTGCTGACCCTTTACTTTGGCAAGCAAGATGTCCTTCTCCAGGGACTGGTCTCTCCTGATAATATATACAAAGTACATGAGAAGAAATCTTGCCATCCTTGCTTCTAAGGACCATTCTGGCTGTATTTCTTCCAAGACAAATTTGTTTGTTCTTCTGGCAGTCCATGGTATATTCAATATTCTTGACCAACACCATAACTCAAAAGCATAATTCTTCTTTGGTTTTCCTTATTCATTGTGCAGCTTTCACATGCATATGAGGCAACTGAAAATACCATGGCTTGGGTCAGGCACACGTTAGTCCTCAGAGTGATATCTTTGCTTTTAAACACTTTAAAAAGGTCTTTTTTACAGCAGATTTGCCCAAACAATATGTCCTTTGATTTCTTGACTGCTGCTTCCACAGTAAAACGAAATCCTTGATTATTTTTTTCTTTTATCATGATGTTGTTTATTGGTCCAGTTGTGAGGATTTTTGTTTTCTTTAAGTTGAAGTGTAATCCATACTGAAGGCTGTAGTCTTTGACATTCATCAGTAAGTGCTTCAAGTCCTCTTCATTTTCAGCAAGCAAGATAGTGTCTTCTGCATATCCCAGGTTGTTAATGAGTCTTCCTCCAATACTGATACTTCATTCTTCTTCATGTAGTCCAGCTTCTCATATTATTTTCTCAGCATACAGACTGAATAAGTATGGTGAAATGATACAACCCTGACACACACCTTTTCTGATTTTAAACCACTCTGTTTCCCCTTGTTCTGTTTGAACGACTGTCTCTTGGCCTATATACAGGTTCCTCATGAGCACAATTAAGTGTTGTGGAATTCTCATTCTTCACAATGTTATCCATAATTTGTTATGATCCACATAGTCAAATGCCTTTGTATAGTCAATGAAACACAGGTAACATCTTCCTGGTCTTCTCTGGTCATCTGACATCCGCAATGATATCCCTCCTTTCTTTGAATGGGCACATACATGGATCTCTTGAAGAAGGTTGGCCGGGAGCTGTCTTCCAAATTTCTTGGCATAGACGAGTAAGTGCTTCCAGCATTACATCCATTTTTGGAAACATCTTAATTAGTATTCTGTCAGAAATACGGAAATAAACTCAATGGACACGACAGATTCAATCCTTGGTATAATCAATCCACTTCTAAGAAACTACAACATGTGACTTCAGAGTGAAAAAGACAAAACAAACGGGAACTCACTTCCCCAAAGTAGCCACTACAAATTCAAGTCATCTTTGGTATAGTCAGTCCACTTCCTCAAAAATCCACAGCATCCAGCTCCATGCTGAGAAGACATGTAAGAAGCAGGGGTGTTAGGTGGGAGAGGAGAAGGAGATTTAGAACAGGAGTCTATGCTTAGAATCACTACAAACAGCTGTCTGAAGGAACATGAAATAGAACAAAAGGGTGACTCACCAAGATCACTTCTGGGCTCCAAGCCCAAGTCGTGCCTAGCCCGAGTAGCTTTTGTAATTTCAGGGGCTCAAAATACAAAGGGAGAGGAGCTCAGACCCGGGAGAAAGGAGACTTACCTCTTGGACTACAGCTTTGGTGAGGGATCAGTGGACACAAGGGGTCCTGTGGATGCTGGCACATGGTCACTCACCAGTGGTATTGGCCAAAGTTCTTATCCAGATCCTGCTTCTGACACCAAATAACTGTCAAAAAGTAAACAACTCAAAACACCATTAACAGATTGTTGTGCAGGTTTAAGAGACACCTTTAAAGTTGGGCAGCACATAATTACCAAGTAAATCAGTTCTCCGATTAATTAAGATTTTCTGGGTACTTTGAACAGAAAATGTTGAGTGGTTGACATTTATGTCAGAATACATAAATTTTATAATAGAGCAGTGTGTGCTAAAATATTATAAAGAATAGAAAAAACAGAAATCTGGCTAAGACGATCGCAAAATCAGTGAGCCATGATTGTAAGATCTCCGGAGTCTTAGAAACAGGACGTGTTCATTGATCTTCGATTGTTTTCTGAAAGAGCAAGTTTCAAGTGTTTCAGTGAGACTGATCACCTAGATACAATTATGTGGAACTAAACAAGCTGCTTCTAAAGTTTAGTTACAGTTTAAGGCATAACGATAAGCTTTAAAAATTGTACATACACGATTACACAGCACATAGGTTTCTAACGTTTAATAAGATGAGCTTTAGTGTCATGGACAAGAGAACTCTTTCTGTTCCCATAAAGCAAACTTACACTTTCATTTCACAAAAGCCTTTGAATATTACCAAGCAGGTGAAACTGGAGACAGATTATGAGCTGGAGCGGTTTTCTCGGAGGACCCCTGAAGTCATGGAATTAATGACCTCTTGTAGGTAGGTGTCTGTCTCATTCATTTCTAATTCAGAGTCAAATGAAAGACTAAAAAAAAAAAAAAAAGCAAACTAGTTGCCATCAAACCGATTCCAACTCATCGCAACGCCATGTGTTTTAGACTAGAACTGTGCTTTGTGGGATTTTCAGTAGCTGATTTTTCAGAAGTAGGTTGCCAGGGATTTCTTCCAAGGTGCCTCTGGATGTATTGGAACTTTTTGGTTTGTAGCTGAGTGCTTAACAGTTGTGCCACCCAGGGATCCAAGGTTTAAAAGAGAAAGGACTTCAAAGAAAGAGAACAATTACAAAGCAAAAACCAAAGACCAGCTGGCCTGTATATGTGAGAAGATATTATGGAAATAACTATATGTCTTCTTTAGTTGACTGGAAGAAAAAAGATTCCCAAAGGACCAGTGAGGACTGGACCCCAAGTCAGCATTTCTGGGATGTACTGGCATTTGTAGCTAGGTGGGTATCTCCACAGCCCTGAATTAATTCTGAGTACTCATCCACAGTGGATACGGCGACCTCTGTCTGTTGTATCAGGTTTTTTGAACAGCAAAGATAGACCTGTTTACCAAGCAAGCATTCTTGCAAAATGAAAGCAAATTATGCAAAAATAATGGACACTGGAGAAGTTTTACAACTCGGAGAATGACATATTATTAGTCATATCACATACACTTCTCTTAAGATCATTTTAAAAGTCATCGAAATGTCTTCACTGTCCCCATGCACCATCTGATAAAAAAAAGTATTTTTCAGAATATAAATGTCAAATTGCAATATCGTCTTTCCAGTGGTTAAGAAGAGGCACTCACGTAAAACAATCTTTAAAGTTAGAAAGACCTCAGTCCTGTTACTCAATATGTGACTCTGAGTAAACTGATAACCTCTCGGAGCCCCAGTTTTGCCGTTTGTAAAATGGAGAAAATAATACCTACATCGTAGACCTATGGTTATTATTAAATTATGTAATTTAAATGGTAACAATCTATAATTACAGTATTTATTACTGAGGGAACATATTTCAAATACACTCTGCATGTCATTTGAAGAAAATAATCTTAAAAATTTTTTAGAAGAAAGTGAAAGCACTGTTATTTCCATGTTCCAGAAAGACAAACTATGCTGCCATTACAGGTAACTGTGACAATGTATTATCACAAACATTCAAGCAAATGTCTTCGATGCCCTAAATTTCAGTTTGTGTTCCATCTCTGGAGGGCCTAGTCTTCGCTTACAACTGAAGTTGAAAGGAAACTTTCAGATGAAAGAGGTTTTGTACCGGCTCAGGGAATACACAGCCGGATTTTCAAAAACAAACCAAACACGACTTTTCTGTGTGCCAGCCTCTGAGTACCAGGTTTAACTGTTAAGCAGCCCAGTTCAAAGATAATTAAAAGTTGTCTCGTTTCTACCTATTGCCAAATTGGAAAACATACGTGGTAAAACTTAGTAACACAGCCTATGTCGGAGGTTTCAAAAAAGTAGAATATAAAAAGCCAGCTGGATCTTGTCAGTCAGAATAAAGTTTTGAGATCATAAAGTGCACTGCTATTAGCCTTTTATTCAGGAAGATGGCAAACTTGTCTTGAAAGGGTGGGCTTGAAAGAGAAAGAGTAACAGATAAAATAGTTATCAGGGTCATAAAAAGTACAATAGAGAAAGTAAAAAGAATCTACTATAGTATCAAAGTTTGATATTCTTGTTTTCAAAGTTGATAGTTATTCAATGC
>NW_004443981.1:90543-91396 GCF_000243295.1 Trichechus manatus latirostris
CTACAATGCCTATTACCTGTTGAAGTTGATATTGTCAAGTGGCATTCATTGATTCAATGGATATATATTGAATGTAAATAATCCCCATCCTCATGGAGCTTACAGTGTGGAAATAGAGAGACATTAATCAAAGATTCATATAAATATGTATAAAATTACAACTACAGTTAATGTTTCAAATAGAGATAAATTGTGCAAACACAGGGAATGGTATAATAGGGACAAAGTCATTGAGTCCAGGATGTTGTCTAGGGAGGAATTCCAAGGGGAGTGAGGTAAAAAAAAAGGATAAAGAGGAATGAATTATAAGATAGAGAAAAGGAGAGAGGAGATCAATTAGAGGGACCAACACATGCAAAGACCCTGTGAGTAGAGAGAAGAAGGCATAATTGTGGAACCTAGAAAATGTCGACTCAATGGCAACCAGTATACCAGTAGAAAAGGTCAGTGTGTCTGGGATGCTGCCTATGTGAGCCGAGACTGGAGATATTGAGAAGGTGATATGATCAGATTTGCATTTTAAAGAGGCCATCTGACTGCGGTGCAGAAAAGAGTTTGGGGGTGAGTTTGGATATGGAAAAAAAATTGGAGATTATTACAATAATTATGCAAGTGATGACAGTAGCTTGAACTAATTTGCTGACCATGACAAATAACATCAACAACAATAATAATAATCACAGCAAACATTTATGGAGCGCTTACTTTGTACTAAGAGAAAAATTGGGTGATTCAAGAGTTTTTTTGAAAGATAGTATTGACAGACTTATTGACAGGTTGCAATGGATGGTTAAAAGTGGAAAGTGTTCAGGATACAAACAGGCATCTAATTTGTAGGCTTGTTGAATGATGG
>NW_004443981.1:93955-131878 GCF_000243295.1 Trichechus manatus latirostris
TATCATATGCAAAGCCATGGCTTTTTTTAGGGAACTAAGCAGCAATTCTATAACAGGAATTTGAATTGTAGGGAGGAGGAGAGCAGCAAGAGATGTGGATGAAGACAAGCAGTTAAGCAGAATCCTTATGCATTATGCAAAGGAATTTTGACATTACTGGTTATCTTGTATACAGTGCGGAATTACAGTTTTTAATTCTCCTGGAATCCAGATTTCTGGGGCCCCTGTAGTTGGAGTGACCCACCCAGGCCAGTGCCCCAAAGGTAATCTTTTGAACCTTGAGCCTTAAGCAAACTGATTTCCTAAAGTCACCTTTAAGTCAAACAATAGCCTAATAAGCAGCGTAGTAAGACCGTTTTCCCTTAGGCTTTGGGTTCTTTTGAAGAATTATCTGTGTGCAGTCAGTTTTCAGAAACAGAAACTCCAGGGTTGAACTGAAAGTTGTATTTTAGGGTAAATTATTATTAAGTAAATGCTATTCGCCTGCCCTTTTCCATGGCAATGTCTATAAGATGGGGTATAAGAGTTTTTGAAAGTTCTCTCATCTTTGGAACATTTTTTACTCCCTAGTTGAAATGTTGCCCCAATTTGCAAATTGTTTATTAAATAAACTCCAATAAAAAAAAATGGCATTTAAAAAAATGCCAATAAAAGAACCCAGTACTTTGTAAATCAATCAGCATCAAAGCCTCATTCCATCTGGTAAACTTAGAGAGTAAGTCACGGTGATCTGTACAATGTGGAATTTCTTGGCAGCTGTCATGCAAGACTTTCCAAATTATCGGTAGTACTAATCAAATCTGTAATAATCATATCTTTTCCAACAGCAATGTGGTTTATAAGGCACACATCTTTTCTTAGACTTCTTGCCACATGTTATTCAACAGGGTAAATGTGTTTTTTAGTGTTCTAGTAGTTTTCCTAGAGTTTATATTGTTCTTGCTAAACACTGCAGGAACTTAAAATTTGTCTTTCATTCAGTGATAACAAACAAATCAAGGTTCTTAATATGAGTGTCTGAAGTGCTCACATTATTCCAGGTGCTTTGCTAAGTCCAGGGAAATAAGGTACTGATAAACAAAACTAACACGTCAGTCTTCCCATGTTTGGTAGACAATGTGTCTGGAAATTAAGAAGGACATGGGCAATGGAATGAGACAGTCCTGGATAGCAATGTGTGTATAACTGGGGTAATTACTTACATCCATGTGATGGCTTCCTTATCTATGAAATGGGAAATTACACTTTGAATATTAAAATCATCTTTCTAAGGTGTATCAAAACTGACCTCACAGAATAACAGCACAATTGGAAGAGCGTAGTCAATGTCACTGAACTGTGATGCAGAAATTTTTGAAACAGTGTATCTTTGGCTATGTGTATTTTCACCAAAAAAAAAAAAGTTTGAAAAGTTAGAGGGTTAATATGTTGTGGGGTTGTTAACCAATGTCATAAAACAACATGTGTACTACTGTTTCATGAGAAACTATTTGTTCTGTAAGCCTTCACCTGAAGTACAATAAAATATAAAAAAAAAGAAAAAACAAAAAACAAAAAAACTGACTTCACAGTGACAGTCACTAAGAAACAGAAACGGAGCTTAAATATTTCCAATGCTCGCCCTTCCTGCAAAACTATTGACTCACTCTGTATTGTGAGGTCAAAGACATTCTCCTAAACCGATGCCCATTACATATTCAAAGCAAATGCACTGCCCGGAGTGGATAACAGGGACTCGATGGCCAGTGAGATGAGACATCAGTTTCCAAAGGAAAATAATTTTGTTGCTACATTTTCCAGACAGTAATTTAGAAAGGTTCTCCAACACAACTTTTATTTCCTAAGTTATCTTACGGTTTACCCTAAAGTTGTTCTCAAGGCATACTGTTTTCCTACTTTATGCCTTCAGCAACATCGTTAAAACATTTTAGAGAAAAGATTCAGGGGAGATTCCATTTCTATTGCTTACATTTGGATAAAATTCTATTTTGACTTTCAGCTTGCAAGTTGTTTAATTAATTACATGTCCCTTGAAACTAATGTATGAATTTTACACCTGTTAAAAAAAAAATCAATGTAAGATGCAATTAGAGTAAAACAGGCTACATAAAAACAAAAACAAACACTCTTTGCAGGTGTTAGACGAATATCTACATTCACCTATATACAGCTTCTCAAGAAGGATATAAACGTCTTTTAAAATTTTTATTATTTCTAGAATGATTTGAACTCTACAAAATAGGCTCAGAAACTTGCCGTAATGTTTCACATTTCACCATTGGGCCAAGTGTCTGGTATGAATTTTCACATGAGGTAGTCCAAGTCAGAAGAATAGACGAGAAAAGTCATTATCTATTACAATGTGATATAATGCCTTTCATATTTTTGTACAGATTTCTGTACTTGGGTTCCTGATAGTCCAGTGATCCTACTAAGCTCTGTCAATGTCCTTCCCTCCCATGATAGCTTCTATCGAATTCTGCCTGATTTCTATGAAGACCTACATCAACTTTACCGTATAGATGAAAGACCTGCTATTGGATGAGATTCTATGTTGGACCTCTCATTGAGCCTAGAATTTTCTCCCTATGCAGTGCCTTCGTGACATGGACAACAAGAGGTTCTTTCAGCAGCTTTTATCTCCCCTCAAATTCTGGTGAAAGAGATATGCTAAAGAGCAAGATACAGCCCAATTCATTTATTGAACCAAGGAGCATTTATCCATTTATTCATTCACTCACTGCTTCTATCGTTGAATAACGGATAGATACCAAAGAAAGAGGAAACATAGCTCTTACCGTCTAGGAGCTGGAACTCGGGTTCATATTCTTTTCTGTTTATGACCCTTACCTATACCCCAGGGTAGTTTTAGCCACCTCCAGAACAATAAAGTAACAGTATGAAGTTGCATGACATGACCAAGCGTATTTTTTTTTCCCTCCAAGGCAGAACAGAGATAGCCTGAAGGTGCAAAAAAGGAGCAATCAGACACTTCTCCTATTTCATCCTAAATGTGAATTTCAGGAACATTTATCTTTGAAATTTTCCTCTTTGTATTTTTCCTCTACTTGCTTGAGCACCACTCTGCTACGTTTCTGCTGGTGTTGGCGTGCAGACTAACACGGAAATTGCTGTCTATCTCACCAAACACTTCAGAGAATGAGAAATGTGTCACAGCAAACAAGACACGGGCAGAAGATAACAACCTGCTAAGATTCTTTATTATTTTAACGTCTACTCAACAACCACAGCATGCAAAATTGCACATGAAATCTGTGCAGAATAAGCTTTTGCTCAAGAAATGAACTTCGGAAGATATAATTGCTCTCCATTGCATAGGCAACTTACACTGACTGTTTATGAGAAATTATACTTAAATGAGGGACATACACATCCTAGTTGGAGCATTTGGAGCCCTGGTGGTGCAGTGGTTAAGAGCTCGGCTGCTAACCAAAACGTAGGCAGTGCTACTAACCAAAAGGTAGGCGGTGCTGCTAACCAAAAGGTAGGCAGTGCTGCTAACCAAAAGGTCAGCAGTTGGAATCCACCAGCCGCTCCTTGGAAACCTTATGGGGCAGTTCTACTCTGTCCTGTAGGGTAGCTATGAGTTGGAATCAACTCCATGGCAATGGGTTGGTTTGTTTGTTTGATCTTAGTTGGAGTGTTTAGTACTGAGTGATGGAAGAGATACAGAAGAGCCTAGGTATAGCGTCAAGAGTGGTCTAGAAAAGGATAACAATTCTTTTTCCAAAGCTCTTAGGGTCAGATGTATTCTAGAATTCAGTTTTGTTTTGGTTTGGTTTTTGTTGTTGTTGTTATTTTGTTGGTGGTGGTGCTTTAGATTTTAAAGAAAAAGCCATATGGTGCATAGACAACATATTAAATAATATTCCAAACAGAGACTGAGAGGGGCAAAACCCCATGAATAAAAACATGACTCTTTCTGAAGTTTTTTGTATAAATATTCACACTAAGAAGGACAAAAAAATTCTGTAAGTAACTTCACATCAGTACAGTCAGTTTTACCACCAACTTAGTTTTAAAAAAAACGTTTTTCAGGGCTTGGTGGATTTTGGAATTGTGGATGAGGAGGGATTTGGGGCTAGGGATATTAGCAGCAGCAGAAGTAATAACAGCAGGAGAGTGACTGACATTTTATTGAGCACTTCCTATATGCCAGGCAATTATATTAAGCACTTTATGTACCATATCAATAATTCTTATAAAATCTTGCAAGATTGGTTTATGTCCGTTTTACAAATAAAACTGAGAATCAGACAAGGTGGGTTATTTACCCAAATCAATTAGAATGACATTCAAATTGACCTAGTCCTCATTACAATGCTTCTCATTACCACGGTAATTTACAAAACTCACAGTTAGAAGCCTGTCCTCCTAGACATAACCATCACATGCACTGAATGTGAGACATGGCACCAGGGAGTAATACTACTTCTGTCCAAAGAATTCCTAAGGACACTGGTACGAGTACCAGTTGTCGTCGAGCTGACTCTAACTCATGGTGACCCTATGTGTGTTAAAGTAGAACTGTACACCGTAGGATTTTCATTGGCTGATTTTTCAGAAGTACATCACCAGACCTTTCTCTCGAGGCACCTCTGAGGGGACACAAACCTCCAATCTTTCAGTTAGCAGCTGAGCATCCTAACTCTTTGCAGCACCAAGAACCTTACCTGACACATAACGGGCATTCATATTTGTTAAATGAGTAAATTAATAAATTGTTTAACATTATTTTATAACTTAATATTAAATCGTGATGCTACTTTTGAAATGGCTTTCATTCATCAATGTGCAAAAGACTTCTCACCAATACTGCCAATGTCGGTAATCTTGTCTTATTTCTTGTATTCTAAGTCTTTCCTCTGAGCTGACTATGTTGCTGAAGCACATCTTTTAATCAGCCTTTTAGTGAAGGTCCATGAGTGATAGATCCTCTTAGTTCTATATCTCTGAAAATATCTTTATTTTGTTCTCTCTCAAATCAGGGCTGAACTATGCACACATGCCTGGGTCAGTAGTTATTCGCCTTAGTATTTTGAAGATATTACCCCATTGTCTTTTTGCATCTATTGTTACCGATAAGAACTGCGCGCCAACTTTTTTATTCCTTTATAGATAATTTGTGTTTTATAGGTAAAGACTGTCTCTTTATTTTTGATATTCTGTAGTTTCACTATTTATCTATTTAGTCAACAAATATTTACTCAGTATCCTCTATATGCCTTTTGTTAGGTTTGAGGCTATAGCAGTGAAAAAGAAAAACAGATTACATTGTTTTCATATAGTTTATATTCAAGTGTTGGAAGACAGATCATAGACAAACGAAGTAGATAAAAATTTCAGGTACTGATAAGTGTTAAGAAGAAAGAACAAGGTAAATGGAATAAAGGGTGATGAGGATGTTTGTTTATATCTTGTGGTAGTGAAGGTCTAAGAGATGAAGTGATATTTGAATAGAGACCTGGACGAAGTTGAAGAGTGAACTATGCAGATATCTGGGCAAAAAAGTGTTCCAGGCAGAGGAAACAGCAAGTACAAAGATCCTGAGGTGGGAATATCAATAGTGTCTTTTTACTTTTAGCTATTTTTGTGTGTTGAGCCAGCTCATTACACCAAACTGTTGAGCCAAAGTCAAAGATCACCAAGAAAGACACAACATACACAGAGGCATTGAATGGAACAATGCTCACTCACATAGAGAAGAGACAGTGCAAAGTCAGCTTCAAGAGTGGGTATTGGTCCTTCATGGCCAGCAGGTCACTCCCCACAGCTGGCTTAAGGCTGGTGGTCTGCACGCACTCCTCTTGTGCTGCAGAGGAGAGACATCGTTCCCTCCCTGCTGGGAATAGATCTAGAAATGGGGTTGCCCAGGTGCCATACAACGCACATACATACCTAAGCAATTCTAGGAATGTGGACATGCGCTCAGGGTAAGAGGGGAGGGATGCACTGATAGACCACCGGTTGCTTTGGGATGTGTTTTAGGTCAAGATACCCCAGGAAAGGGACTCAGTGCACACTGTCATCCTTCCCAAGAAGCCAGACTGACACATCTGGCCCTGAGCACAAGGTTCATTCATGGGACACAGGGAAAGGTGGCAGGCTGTGGTCAGACTGCTCCCTTCCACATTATGAGCATACTAGTATCTCATTGTGATTTTAATTTGTATTGAAGGGAAGGTGTTTTTAAGAAGGGAAAAAATGCAACATGTTGAATTGTGATTGGAATGGTTCAGTAGAAGGGAAAATTGTGACGATGCAAGAGAGGACCACTACCAAAGAGATGTTCCAAATAAGAGAAGATGGGACCTAATGCTCAAATGGGGAAGTTAGACTTCAGCTGGAGTACTGATGGCTCATTCTTCATGAAAGCGAGAAAAGCAGAGTATATGGTACAGATCAGAATAAGGAGACAGATTTTGTGGTCAGGGTATGTGAAAGTTTTCCTTTGATGGATTATATTTTCTCAGTGATATAACAAATAAGCTTATTAACTGTACATGAGGAAAGGGGTTATCAAATTGCAGATCTGAAGTGAGGAATGGTGTGAAGTGGTTGTCTTAGAGAATGTACATGCTGAGTTTGATGTTAGACATAGAGGACTGAAGTTTAGAGAGGTCACTGTAATGTGTTAGTAGATGATTTATTATTTATCCTGCTCAGAACTCAGAATACCCATATCTCTCTTCCCTTCTGGCAAGGCAAATGCACAGCTTTTATATTGTTAAGTATTGCTTCTCCTCCATTACATTCTCCATTACTCTCACAGAACTCCAGTTAGACATAATTTAGAGCTTCTCAATCTAACACACCCATGTGGCTTTATATTCTTCATGTATTTCATATTTTCATATTTTTTCTGCCTCCTTCCTACACTCTGGATGAATTCCTTAGCAATAGCTTCCAATTCACTAATTCTCCAACTATGTTGAGAGTTTATCCCAGTATTGAGAGGTGTTTTTTTAGTCCTATGACTATATATTTTCCAAGATTTATAGTTTTTTATAACTGTTTTTCTAGTTTTACATTTGCCTAAATTAGCTTTGTAATTTCTTGTTTTGTTTCCTTTTGTTTTTATCAATGTCATTCCTGCATTTATCTCCATAAGCATCCTAAACAGTGTTTTCCAGATTGTTCCATAAAGCTAATTTCATCAGGAATGAATTCATATTCTGACTGTTGATTTCTTTTTGTGGTTGTTATTGCTGTTGTTGGCATTTTTTACTTTGCATTCAATTTTTATTATACCTGTTATTTATTTTTCTCTCTTGTAAGCATCATCCTCTTTATTACAAGCTCCTGCATGTGTGGGTCTAGATCATATGAAGACATTGTATTCCCCGTCTCACAGAAATATTGGGGACATCATGGATGCAAGAGGTAAGCTGGGAGTAGGCTAACTCAGGTCCTGGTTGTGATTATGCCTTTGCCCTCCCAAGTCTTAGGATAGAGCTTCTTCTTACAAAGCTGTAGCCCTAAGCAATGAGTCACCAGTCATCAGGGATTCCTTTTAAGTCTCCATTATTGGCTGAGAATATGGAGCCCATGTGATAAAAGGTCAGTAGTTCAAACCCACCAGTGGCTCCATGGGAAAAAAGACCAGGCTATCTGCTCCCCTAAAGATTAAAGCCTAAGACACCCTATGGGGAAGTTCTACTCTGTTCTGTAGGGTCGCTGTGAGTCAGAATCTACTCAAGGGCATACAACAACAACATTGGCTGAGGTGGAGAGTGTCTCATAGCAGCTTTCGGATTTAGATGGTAAGCTGACTCTGGCCCCATCTCAAGTGGAGCGTTTTAAATTCTCTTTAATGCACAGTGGCTGATGTCCTGCCACCACCACCTGCTTCCAGCACTAGAACACAGCTTCCCCAAGAATCCCACCTCACCAACCACTGTACGTTTCTATTCTGTGTCTGGGCCACAGAGTTGTTGATCATGTTTTCAAGTATTCTTATGTGTTTTTCATATTTATTTATATATGCATTAGGTTGTCTACATTTAGAGCAGAAAAGCACATTAAACTGTGAACTGACTTCACCAACAAGACTCGAAGAAAAATTTTTTTTTAGTATGTTGCACAGTTATCAGAACAGAAAAATGATGAGAAAACAAGCTTTGTCAGAAATTTTTTCTCAAAAAAACAGCTTCAGGAAAACACATTCAGGCCATTTTCTATACCTTTTACATCTAACAGTCTGTGCTGATTTTACCTGTCTGTATAGTTCGTAAATGATGTTATTTATTTATCTATCCATTTATTCATGAAAAAGTAATTACTGAGAACCTATTGCATGTGCTCCTCTATGTGCTTGTGACGTAGCAGTGCACAAAGAGACCGAGTCCCTGCCCTCCAATGAATACATGCCAGAGGAAAGCATGGCCGAACAGGGGTCATGACACAAACAAACGTGATAATGATCACAATAGTAATGTTCAAGAATAGCTAACATGTATAAATTAGTTACTACATTCCAGTTTCATGTCCCATACATGCACACACACACACACACATTATTCATACATAATTTAATCCAAACAACATTCCCATTATTATCCTCATTTTATGAATTAATAATTTGAAGCCGAGAGGTCAGGTAACTGGTCTAAGGTCACACAGTTAATCAATGCTGGTTGTTAATTGCTATTAAGTTGGCTTCAATTCACGGCAACTGAACAAAACATTGCTCAGTCCTGTACCATCTTCACAATCATTGATATGCTCAAGTCCATTATTATGACCACTGTATTTCAAGTGCCTTCCAACCTAGGTGGCTTATCTTCCAGCATAGTATCGAACAGTATTCTATTGTGATCCATAGGGTTTTTGATGGCTAATTTTTGGACATAGATCACCAGGACTTTCTTCCTAGTTTGTCTAGTCTGGAAACTCTGCTGAAACCTGTTCACCATGGGTGACCTTGCTGGTATTTGAGATACGATGACATAGCTTTCAGCATCATAGCAATACACAAGTCCACCACCATAGGGCAGACTGACAGATGGGTAGTGGATAAAATAATACATCAGGGGTATAATTCCAGGCATACAGGCTTCAGATTTCATGGTGCTAACCCTTACTCTCTCCTGCCTCTAAGTATATGTATTCACTTACATAATATATGTGGATCTACCATTTACCAGGAAGTGTGCTGAGTGTAGGGTAGTCATGGTAAAGAAAGTACTAAGTTTGCACTCAAGGAGCTGTTGGATCTACTAACTATTCCACTGTATTAGTTTTCTATTGTTGCTGTAACGCATTAACACAAACCATACAAATACACTACTGATAGTTCTGTAAGTCAGACAGCAGTCCAGTGAGCTTGGCTGATTTCTCTCTTCCAAATCTCTCAAAGTGTCCGCAAGCTAGGCTCTTATCAGAAGGCTCTGAGAAGATTCTGCTTGCAAGCTCATTCTGATTGTTGTTAGAATTCAATGTTATGTGGTTGTAAGACGGAAGTCCCTGTTTCCTTGCTGGATGTTCATTGGGAACCATCCTAAACTTCTAGAGGCTGCCTTCATTACTTGGCTGGTGGTTCCCTTCCTCCATCCCCAAAGCTAGTAACAATGAGTCAAGTCCTTCTCACACTTCAAATGTCTCCCCTACTGCTTCATCTTTCCTCTACCTCCCTTTTATGCCATATCTCTTTGATTCTTCTGCCTTCATCCTTCAAGATTACATTAGGTCAACCCAGATAATCCAGGATAATCTCCCTATTCTAAAGTCAGTTGGTTAGTGAATAATAACCTTAATTTCATCTGCAAAGTCTCTTTACTCCAGTACCTAGATTAGCATTTGATTGAATAAAGAGGAGACAGGAATCTAGGGAGGACATATTAAAATTGTGCCTACAACACTGTCCCTCTGAGACAGTACATATTAATATTCTCTCCAGTAATATTATACTAATGTATACTAATAAACTCTCTGGCAATACTGCCTGGCACCAAGAGGAAACTAACATTCAACAGGAACAAGCAAGAGGAGGTTAGTTGGATGTACCTTCAGAGCATGAGGCTCTGAATATGTAGAGCAGAATGTGGGGAGCTAATGACAAGGAAGGGTCAGAGATGTTCCAAGATGCTAGCAGACAGCATCAGTATACCTGAGGTAGAATTGTAAGGCAAAGAGGTGGAGGAAGCTTTAAAGTGGAGAGGTCAAAGACATAGCTAAATGAACTTTACCATTTTGCCCAGGTTGATCATGATTATGGCCTCTATCAATCACTATCAGACCTTCTGAGAAAACTGGGATGATGGCCTTGTGACTCTTTCCCCCAACATCACGTGGGGCTGTTCTTCAGAATTTTAGATTGAAGAATGAATGCACCAGTGGCAGTTCTTTCTTACTAAGTCAATATTTTAGTTTAGCTAAATAATGTTATGGACTGAATTGTGTTCCCCCAAAATACAGTTGGAATGCTAACCCTTATACCCATGGAAGTAATCCCATTTGGGAATACAGTTTTCATTTTTATGTTAATAAGTCCATATCAGTGTAATGTACGCCCTAAACCTATAACTTCTGTGTTATAAAAAAGAACAGATTAGACACAGAAGCAAGCACAAACAGGGAGGGGTTGGGGAAGAGATAGATGTCACATGAAGATCACCAAGGAACCAAGGAATGCAGGGGCTACAGAATCTGAAAGCAACAAGGTCTTCCCATAGATTCAACAGAGAGAGAGCCTTCCTCTAAAGCCAGCGTCCTGAACTTGACCTAGCCTCCTGAACTGTTACAAAATAAATTTCTGCTCTTTAAAGCCACCCACATGTGGTAACTCTGTTACAGCAGTACTAGATAATGAAGACAAATAATGAAGGCATGGAAAGAGAGAGAGAGGGAGAGAGATGTGGAGCATTCCTTCCTCCAGGAACCTTTCCTACTTCCCCTGCCTGGCCTAGGAGAGCCCCTGCCCTGTGCCCACAGCACTTTATACCACCACTATCACATCCCTTTCTTTTAAAATCCCTTGTTAAAGACCCACCCTTTCTGCTGGATGCCCAGATCCATGAGGTCAGGGCCCATGTCCATCTTGTTCACCTCTGAGCTTGCTATTGTCCCCCACATAGTACACACTCATCAAATATTTGCCGAATACATGCATTTCTGAAACATATCTCATAAAAACTCTGTTAAGGTGCACCAGACTCCTTCAGCTTCCTGAGTCTTCCCCTGACCTCTACATCAAGCATCACACAAAAGCTATAGGAGTTTGTAGACACCCGTGAACCCTCAAAAGGGAATTTCTGGCCCTCTCCAAATCAGACTCCATTGTCCCTTTTGGCTTTCAGACTCAGAAAGTGGCAAGTGTCTTCTTAATTTGACAAGAGAAGAGGAGCTGTGGGAGCTTCAATAAAGACTAGTGGTTGCAAACAAGACTCAAGGACTCAGAGGCCTATAGGAAATGTTTATTTGACTAGAACAGTATTCTGTTTTAAACTGACTGACTTTAGATTGTAATGCTCACGACGACCCCATGTCTGCAGAATAGAGCTGCTCCATAGGGTTTCCGAGGCTATGATCTTTATGGAAGCAGAATGCCACATGATTCTCCTGGTGAGCATCCGGTGGGCTCAAACTGCTGAGCTTTTGGTCATCAGCTGAGAGCTTCACCACTACACCACCAGGGCTTCATTATCCTATTACTCAAAGTAGCCTAATTTCACTTATTTACATGACACCTGACCACTAAAGGCGTCTAGGTTTCTTTCTCCACACCTGCACACTTTATCCAATAAATATAAGCCCACCAACTAAGTTTACATTAAAAGGAGATTCTACTCCCCCTAGACTTGGCCTGCTGCCACACTGGCTGTCCTTACTCCTGAGATGCCTTTGAGTCAATTAACAATACCAAAGGCATGTTCCAAAGATATCTCTCTTCATTATTTGTTCCTACTTTGCTTTTGGCTCTAGCCTTGCTCATTCTTTAGAACATTAGTTTTTGATACCTAGCCTTCTTCTTTCCCATGACCACAGTAGCTTGCTGGGCCAAAGGTATTACTTGCACCAACTGAATGCTAGAGCATAAAAAGGAGTTAACATTCCCTTCCTGCCATAGTGGGAATGTTGAGCTTTTCCACTTGATGCCATTTACGTTAACTATGCTAGAAGAGAGGGGTCCTGGTGGTGAAGTGGTTAAGAGCTCAGGCTTCTAACCAAAAGGTCAGAAGTTTGAATCCACCAGTCACTCCTTGGAAACTCTATGGGGTAGTTCTGCTCTGTCCTATAGGGTCACTATAAGTTGGAATTGACTCAATGGCACACAGCAACAGCAGCATACTAGAAGAGCAGAACAGAGTAGATATACAAGGGTTTTTTGTTTGTTTTTGTTGCTGTTACTGTTGTTTTAACCCATACTTCCACAGCCCTACCCCTGTCCCATATTAACCATCTTTACAGTAACCATTCCGGCTATACCCCTTCCCATAAGTGGATGGCCATGTGTCTTAGTTTGCAGGAGATCAACCCTGTTTAAGCCTGTTGTTCCAGTGTAATTATTATTAGCATCTGCTTTTACCCTAAACAGTGTCCTTGTTGGGGCAATAAATTATATAGCCACCACTGCACATTAGCCAAATTAGAAGCAGCATCGTCTTTAATAACGCCAGGCCCCCGCCTTACCAACTGTGATTTGTAGTATCGTACTGTGAAAAAGAAACTATACTTTTCTAGGTCTTACCTCCCATCTGCCACAACTTATTTTTGTTCTTCTTTATGAGACTCTCAAGCACGGCCCCCTAAGTTCTCACCTGAGCCTCATATGCTATTTATTCCTATATAATTTTTTCCTTTTGTATCTTGATGGTCTTTCCATTTTCAGACTCTTAAATTCACCTGCCACACACATACTGATATTTCATTATTTTCTCTACACTTTGTGATTATGTGTTTCTCTTTCATCTAGTTTTGAATTAATATACCCTTCAGAAGTCTTCAGAGAAGCTGAAGTTCTGTTAGCCCTCATTTCCGAGTCCATTAGAACTTATTCACTGACCCCCCGTGTGGGTCTGACTCTGCTTTTCATGGCTATTTTACACTTTTAGTCCTGGCCCTTCCTTTCTCCATTCTCAGTCTGATAAACTCTGTTATTCTGTAATCAATCGCACTTCAATTACCTCAGCTTTTAGTGTCAGACTTTAAATGGTCACACCCCACACTCTCTTGTCTTTCTTTCCTACAAATTTTGCCTCTGGCTGAGTTTCTGCTAATCTTACCTGCCTCTAATTTGGTTCAATTTCATTTCCAAGGAATACCTAGGTAATCCTTTAGTTTTGATTAATATGTCTATGACATCCTGAACATTGTGTTGAAGCAAGAGAAGATAATCAATAGACGATTATGCTTGAAACACAATTTCATTATGGAGACTAGGGGATGGGGTGGGGGTCCACATTGGGCAAGCCCAGTCTTAAATCACTGCAGCAGACAAGTACTAGTATCCAAAACGGACATAACCCACCATAATTTCATGGGCACAAAGAATATCCCTGCATCTTTTCCCTATAAATATGTTGAAGGCCAGTAAGTGAAATCCATTACTGAGGCTGTCTTTATGATATGTTAGTAGTGTCTAGGCCAGCAATTTAGCTCGCAAAATTACCTCTTTCTGTCCTGTGTGGATCTGTTAAGTTTGCAGACATGTATGCTTAACTGTATGGACCACTCCCAGCGCCTAGGCACAGTCCTCTAAAATCTAGGCTTCTTATCAGACCCATTGCTGAGGCCACCAGATTTATCTCAGCCCATTTCTTATGATTGATTAAAACCCAGCAATGTTCAGAAACAACCGTGGTTGTGTTCAATCAGGCCATTGAGAATCATTGTCCTAGAGTAATTGTTTTCAATTCTCTTTTTGTTTTTATTTATTTAAGCAACCAACACTCACTCACCCCCTGTCTGGATATGTCAGCATCCAAACAGAAAAATATAAATCATTACAGGCATTTCAAACAGAGAGGATTAAACCCAGGTATTAGTTGTAAGTCATGGGCTGGAGGAGCAAAACCAGATAAAGCTTTACCCAGAGCCCAGCATCAATTTGCCACTGTGGGGCTTTCTATGGGAGGATATTAGCTGCCTAGAGGGTGCCCAGGACATTGTATAATAGGACCACTGCTACTGTCCCTGCAGCTGCCACCCCCCCGTCACCCTCTCCATGTGTGGTGTCACTATCATTGTTGCTGGACACAAAGCCAGAATCCAGGAGGAAGAGAGTGGATTCCTGTCTTTCATGCTCCTTCCAGTGCCCCTACTAGTAGAGCGTAACCTGAAGCCAGTTGACAAAGGAGTCTGGGAAATTTAATATGTGGCATTCCAGGACCTTAGAATATACAGCACAATTCAGAAGGGCCCAAATGGAGATGTAAATAAACTGGCCAATGACCAGCACACAAAACTTTGCCCCATTCCCCACCCCATTTTGTTGTATTTTAAAAAAATCTGATGTGGAATAACATATAATATTAGTGAATGCAAAGCTTTTGCACTGAGTGGGTTTGGGGGAATCTGGATCTGTACACACTCAACCTCCCTCTCCCCTTCTACAGTGGTCCCATAAACACCTATCTGAGCCCTAGCGACATGAGACTCCACTTCGAAAATCCACCTCTAATGGTTCTATTTTTTTTAAGTAATGAGTGGAAGATTTATAACTTGAGCTTCTAAGGGCAAAGAAGAGATGTGAACAGTTCCCCTTACACAAATGAGGATTTATTGCAAGGATATAAGGAACTAGAGTAACTCTTTAGCTTCTAGAATGGTGCATGGTATGTAGCAGACACTTAATAAATATACTTTAAATGAATGACCACTACCGTTATTTTCTAAGATGTATAGTCACTCTGAATCCCAGAAGTTCTAATATTAGAAAGCACAGCTGACCTCAGGGAGAATGGGAACAACAGCTCAATGAAGTTTGCTGTGCAGGCTGGGACCAAGAGCTCCTTTCCTTCTCTAAGGAAGATAAGAAAGGGGTTGGGTTGTTCCCATGCTGTGTCCTCTTGCTGCACGGGGGGTGCCAAGCCTGAAGGAAATGGGTCTCATTCTACTCTAGGCTATGTCTAATTTGCCAGTCAGTCAATTACCTTAGGATCAATCAGTAAAGTTCAGGATGAAGTGACTCAGTTTTATTTGTGTTGCATGGCAAAATAACCTCTTGCATAAAGATCCACTTAGACCAGTTAAACTAAGGAACAGGAGCTGGACAGAACTGTCCTTACCTGGATTCCTAGCCAAGGATTCCTCTCCAGGTAAGGACAGGCAATTTTCAGGTGATTAACTTGACCATAGGGCAACAGTTTATGATCATGACCTCAAGCTACAGCTCGAATACTTCCTTTTTCATGGCTTTATGGAGCCCTAAACCTGGACTAACTTGATCCCCATCCTCCACCCCCGTGCTCCTATAGCACATATGCTGCACCTTCATCACATCCCATGCACTGTGTTGAAATTATCTGTGTTAGCACCTGTCTCTCTAACAGGACCATCAATTCACTGAAGGGAGGAAAAATATCTTATTCACTACTGTATCCCTGGGGCATACCTGGTGTCTGTCTGGCTCCTCTTGAAGTAAAATGAACCTCTAACCTTAAATTATTTGTCCCTAATAACTATTCTGTCCTGCTTCCATAGTAAGAGAATGTCAGCAGGGCATATTACTGCTCAAAGGAAGATTGAATTTCCCAGCCTTTCTTTCACCTGATGGTAGCCATGAAACTAAGGTAATGCTTATTCCATGTGAGTGGAAGTGATGTGTGCTAGTGTAGAGTCTTGCTCTTAAAAGGATTAGTGTGAGTTCCAATGGTCATTTTGTTCATGTCTGCTGGGAGGGAGACAGTGGAACCAGGAGCAGCTGACTTGGCCTCCAGAATGGAAGCTGTATGTCAGGGAGGGGAAGGCAGAGCTGCCTAACGGTCTTACACTGCTCACTTTCCTCTAATTGCCATAGGAGGGAGAAATAAATTCCAATAACTTCCAATTCCTTTTAAGACACTGTATTTTGGGATCTCTTTATTAGTTTGCAGAGTCCCTAGATGGTGGAAATTGTTAACACACTTGGCTGATAACTGAAAGGCTGGAGGTTTGAGTCTACCCAGAGGTGTCTTGGAAGAAAGGCCTAGTGATCTACTTCTGAAAAATCAGCCATTGAAAATCCTATAGGGCACTGTTGTACTCTGACATACATGGGGGTCCATGAGTTGGAATCAACTCAACAGTAACTGGTGGTTGTTTGTCTGCTAGCAAATGCAACTCTCTAGTTACAACTTCTTAATAAGCAGAGTATTGATCAGAATCCCAACATGAAACAAATGAGAAGGGTGTGATTGTAGGAAAGGTCCCTGAGTGGTACAAATGGGTTGTGCTCCACTATTAACCTAAAGCTTGGTGGTTCAAACCCATCCAGTGTTTACTTCTATAAAGATTACAGCCAAGAAAACCCTATGGAGCATTTCTACTCTGTAACACATGGGGTTGCCATGAGTCAGAACTGGCTCAACGGCAATGGGTTACGGTTGTAAGGAAAACCAAAGAGATAGTGCAATACCCTAGGACTAATTGCAGCTGAGCTGTTAGTCTCCCTAGGTCCTAAGAGCTGAATTAAAGGAGCAATTACCAAAACCTTAAGGGAAATATGGTTACGAAGAGCAGGAATCCTTGAAAGGAGCAGTGCCCTTTAGTCAAGGAAGCATCCAGACCAAGGCAACCTCACAGAAAAGAAGGAAACCAAGAGAATCCACACCATGACCTCACTCTCCTCCCTCACTTCTTTCTCCACCAGGGTTATCCACTGGAGAGTAGGAAATGAACAGGAAGCTGAGGACACAGGAACTCTATTGATGGGGTCCATACAGGCCAGCCTCCTGTAGCAGGGAGCAGCCTGGAGAAAAGCAAAGAATGCTTCTGAAGGAACACACAGAAGATAGATAATCAGCTTAAAAAGTGGCTCTGCTCTAGAAATGAGGGAAATGCAGGTACAGAGCAAATAACATTATGTTCTACAGAGAAAATAACATTCTGTACTGCTTTTATTTCCTCATCTATGTTTAAATGTGGGGTTTTTAATTAATTTCTAAGAAGCTGCCTAATTAGGAATTTAGTGGTGTTTTGTTTCCTCCTATCTGATAATGCATCGACAGACTCAATAAACAATTCAGTGAACATTCTTCAGGCATACTGCTGGGGACTGGTCCCTAGTGATTGATGGACTAAGCATATTTTTCATCTGATCTCTTCTAGCAATTCAACTCATGGTATTCTTAGTGGTTTATGTCATCTCTTTAACAATTTTCTTGAGAGAGATGAAGCATGATGATAACAGCTGTCCACATGTTTATTAAACTCATGTTTAGTAAATGCAGGCCCATTGTGAGCAAAGTAGGAGTCTGCTAATGGTGTGCTGAAAATAATCAGCCCAGAGCCATGAGTATTGCAATAGAGGTTTCAGGAGAATCTAAAAGCTCTCTAAGTCATATAATGATGGAATCTGTTTCTGTCAGAATTCTTGATGGCAAGCAACAGAAGCCAAGTTTGACTATCGTAATCAAAAAGAAAATTTTCTGCGAGGACTTCAGGAGGGCTGATGGAGCCTGGATGATCAGTTTTGAACTATGGAAAGAGTCAACATATATTAGGTAGAGGAGAGATTAGGATGCTGTAATAGATACTCAAATATTATGGATTATACTAGTTGAAGTTTATTTCACTCTCACATAATAGTAAGACTAGTCCATAGAAGCGGGCTAGCCCTTTTCCATAAAGGGAACCAGGTTCCTTTCATGTTTTCCTCTGCCATCTGACCTACGCAGATGCTTTATTGCTGCCATAACCTGATTTAAACCTGTACAAAAGGGGAAAGAAGGAAAATTCAGGTCAAGGAAATGCCCCAATCATTGCAAACACTGATATAAACTTAGGTACTTGGCCACACCTTGTTGCAAGGAAGGATGGAACACTGAGTCTGTAATTGTCAGTCATGTGCCCAGCTGAAACTCTATTAACCAAAGAGAATAGAAGGAGGATGGATACTGTGGAGTGTTATTTGTCTCAGCCACACCAACAGAACTCCAAAAGGTTAGCAAACCAGGAGCGGCAGCAAATGCCACGCTGTAGAAACAGCCCGCTCCAAGTATCTCCTAGGCTACTACAATGAATCCGACCTGTTACTTTCACCATATATTTACATCATCCATCTAAGTTTCAGAATCTCAGAAAAGAATGTCTTATTGACCAAGCCAAAGTCAACTAGTGGTCACCTATGGATACATTATGGCAGGGAGGGAGAGGATTCCTTCCCTTCAGTTTCCATAGTGGGAGACAGCACTAACGCCTACTAAAAATAAACATGATGAAGAATACCCCAAATTGGAAGCCTGGGAAGAGGGGATTTGATATTAGACAGCTGACATCCACTAAAAAATATGCTATTATCAGGAAGTTCTTACCTTAAAATTATTCTAAAAAGAATTTCATTCACTTAATTCTTTCATTCATTCTAGCACTGTGTATTACTAACTCTGTGTGGTATTGGTAGCATAATTGTGAGAATGCCATTATAAATTCTGGGCCAAATTTTTTTATCTCTAACTAAGGAAAAATTGGATGGTTTTGGTGAATTATTGAGTATTCTTATTAACTTAATGGCTTCTAGCTTGTGTGATGGAAATAATTGTAAGGTACAATGTGACACTAGTAGAAAAAGCATTAACTTGAGGATCAGACAATCTGGGTTAAACCCACACAATGTACTCTGGCCATATAATTTTACCTTTTCGAATATCATTCTCTTATCTGTACCGTGGGGATAGTAATCGTACACATAGGGCTATTTAAAAAACTAAATCAGAGCTTGAACAACTGCTTAGCACATGATAGGCACTCAGTAATTACCTATTTCATTCAGCACCACTTTCATCCCCCAGATATGCTTCATTTAGTTGCCAAGATAATGTGATAACTGCTTTAGGGATACAACATATATTCCAGTTAAAAGGCATCATTTCTGGCTGGAAAACATATGGTGAACACACATGAATAATTTGAATTGCATAGGCAGTTTTTCTAATGAGTACTTCTTTGCCATCCAAATCATAGATTAAGCCTGTCTGGAATTCTAAATAGTTAATAGTGTGAGATTTGATTGATTTAAAGAGGTGGGTCAGCGAATGTTACAAACATTATCCATCCAATTGAATGGATATCCAATTATAATTTTCAAAAATTTAAAAGTATGACTCTTATACAAATGTAAAGTAACCATGCCTCTAATATATTATTCAACTGATTGATTAATAAGGGAACCAGTAATAAGATAAAGCTAGTTTAAAGCATCTTTAGGAATAGTGATTCACGTGATCAGTCAAAGAAATACAGAAATTAATTTGCTAATAGATACGAAATTGATCAGTACCCTATGGGGCAATAAAACTGTAATCTTTGAGGTTATCTCTTCTATTGGAGATACAATTAACAAGTAATTTCTTTGTGCCTGGGCTCCAATCAAATAGTAAATATATTTTATAGCAACTGGTATAAATATATATAGTATTGGGGTCACCCAATAGTAATAACTATATATATTTATACCAGTTGCCATCGAGTTGACTTTGGCTCATGGCCACCCCATTGTTGTCAAAGTAGAACTGTGCTCCACAGGGTTTTTGAAGGCTGATTTTTCAGAAGTAGATCCCTAGGACTTTCTTCGAAGGTGCCTCCAGGTGGACTCAAACCTCTAGTCTTTTGGTTAGCAGCTGAGCACGTTAACTGTTTGTACTGCCTAGGGATTCCAAATAGTAAATAGCAAAAAAAAAGCATTATCTTAGATAATTAAATAAATATAGACATGGGATCATTCTTTTGTTTTATTTCTAAGTTTTAGATTTTTTTTTTACATCAGTAAGCTTCTTGTTCCACCACTCGTCTAACAATTTGTTATACTGTGGTGGCTTTATGTGTTGCTGTGATACTGGAAGCTATGCCACTGGTATTTCAAATACCAGCAGGGTCATCCATGGTGTGCAGGTTTCCGTGGAGCTTCCAGACTACGGCAAACTGGGAAGAAGGACCTGACAATCTACTTCTGAAAAAGCTGACCAGTGAATACCTTATGGATAGTAGTGAAACATTGTCTGATATAGTACCAGAAGATGAGCCCCCCAGATTGAAAGGCACTCAAAATATGACATAGAGTGTCAGAGAAGAAGAGGAAGACCCTTAACAAGATGGATTGAGACAGTGGCTACAACAATGAGCTCAAAGATAGCAACAATTGTGAGGGTGGTGCAGGACCGGGCAGTGGTTTGTTCTGTGGTGCATGAGGTCACTATGAGTCTGAACAGACTTGATGGCACCTAACAACAACAACAAAGCTTATTGTTGACCGACTATAGCACCTGAATGTAGGTACTGATTAGCAGCCTTATTTGAGTTATTCAAAAAGAATCAGTTTCCAACTGTGAAATTAACTGATGTGCCAATAGTCAAAATATCATGTTTACTACTCAGCTCATTTTTCTAAGGAAGATAACAATTCCCTCTTTTTCTTCCACTCCCCTTCTGGATCAGAATATCACAATTAATTCAAAACAAGATGACACATGTGTAATGGATTTTTAAAAAGTAACAGAAGTTATTAAATTCCTACACAGTTATTACTATCGGGTAACCCCAAGAATTATGTATGAAAGAACTCCCATCCTTTGCCATATCTACCCACAGAAACTATTGAAAATGAAGATAAGGGTATATTTTAGGGTTGACATCCTCTTAAATAAGCTACGAATTCAGGCTTTGAATGACAATCAAACTGTCTGGTAGCTCTAGGGCTGACCTGAGGCAAGACTGTAAAATCTGCTAAATATGATTTCTATGTTCTCTATCCCTCTTCTTGGATCCTTTCTACTCCCTTCTGCCCATCTGCCCATGTCAGTATTCACTAGTCTCAGCTATTCAAGCTACTCTCCCATGATACCCTGCTCTGAGCTGCCTTTCTAGCAAATGCCTCAGATATGGGAACTTTCCCATCTTGGGGAATAAGAGAAATCCCTACCCCCTGTATATTCTTACTCATTGTACATTTGCCAATATTTCTGGAAATAATTTCTGCTAAATGTAAGAAACTGCTGGATGCTGATGTGTTAATTTGTTCTCCATCTCATGTAATCATATGCATAGTTATTTTATATTTGTAAGTGTGCATAATTTATGCAGTTTTTGACGGTACAAGGTAATCAATGATGAGACTTTGTGGAAACAGCCTTCCTCGAGATTCCTGTAAAACAACACCTGTAAGCAATTGTTATGGATTGAATTGTGTCCTCTCTAAAGATATGTTGATGTCCTAACCCAAGTACTTGTGACTGTAAAGGCGAGACAACACGCCAAAGCTGCATAGTGCTCACCAGTGGGCCTAGATTTCTAAATAGCAAGAAGGCCATTAGAAGTAGGGCACCAATCACTAAGTGTGATTCCTCCATGAATACCATAATCTTTCAATCAGAGCCTGAACACAGGTTAGCATATAAAAACTACCTTTTATTACTTACAAAAAGAAGCAAACAGCATACAAAGTATGAGCAGCCGCACCCCGCCCCAGATCAAAAGCTATCTGGGTGGAGATGATGACTCTTTAATGTACACCCCACTTTGTGCTGTGGGTGAGGAACTTAAAAGTGGGGAGGTGTACCTTCTGCTGGTTCCCCTTGACTAGGTAAGCCCAGTTAGGTGGGCTAGACATTTATGCTATAAGTACTTCCACCTAGTATCATGGATGACAGACCATGCCAGTTATTTTTTTACCTCAAGCCCACATGGCAGGCTACATAGGCAAACATCAGGCCTCAGAGGATAGGGCAAGGTGTATTATGCATCCTGTCCCTCCCTTTCTGAGGCTCATTTCCAAGGTGATGAGTTGTTGTTTTGTGCCGTTGAGTCAATTCTGACTCATGACTACCCTATAGGACAGGATAAAAATGCACAATAGGGTTTCCTAGGCTATGATCTTTATGGGAGCAGATTGTCAGGTCTTTTCTCTTGTGGAGCCACTGGATGGGTTCAAACTGCTGACCTTTCAGTTGGCAACTGAGTGCTTAATCTTTGCACCACCAGGGCTCCTAGGGGATAAGTTGAGAACTCCCAATTTATTCACACATGTTTAAGTGTAGCCTGGCTGTTTTAAGGAATCACAGAGTACTTTAGTTGCATGGGCTATTTTCAGAAACCAAAGACAAAAGGCCAAATTTAGTTCTTTGTCCCACAGTGACCTTGTTGGAAATAGGGTCTTCGACCATGTTATTAGTTAAATTACCATGAAGTCATACTGGAGTAGAGTGAGTCCTAATCCTATATGACTAGTGTCATTATAAAAGAGGAGAAAAGACGTAAAACAACACACTCAGGAGGAGGATGGCTATGTGAAGATGCATCTACAAGCCAAGGAAGGCCAAGAAACACCTGAGGCCATGAGAATCGAGGAGAAACTAGAAAGGATCTTCCCTAAGCGAGAACAGAGAGATCAGGACGGTGCTGATGCCCTGAACTTGCACTCCTAGCTTTCACAACTGTGAGACAATAAATTCCTCTTCTTATAGGTCACCCAGATTGTGGTATTTTGTTACAGCAGCCCTAGAAAACTCATAAAGCAGCCTTATCGGGATGGCCCTAATTGACTCACACACTGAGTGTGGCTGTTCAGCCTGAAGCTTCCTTTACCTTCCTTAGTAAGTCTTCATTATGTCATGAGTCTGATATTATGTCAAATATTTCTTTTTCCTTTCATCTTCTCAGACATTGAAGAATCAGGGTATATAGAAACATCTTTTTATTAAAGGAAGTTACATGAAAAGGTAATTTAAGAATGACCTATATCTTGGTAACTAGATGAGGGAAAATTCTCGCTGCATCTGAAACCAATGTAGCTAGCCCAGCGCCATGCATTTGTGTATGCCTGGTCCTCGCTGTTTTTTTCCTTCTTAAAATCTGCCATGTGTTTTATGTATTTCAAATAAAATCAAATTATTTTTAAGTAAACTCATTGCTATACAATAGGCCATATGTTATTTCAAGTAAAAAAGAGGTTGATTGAATGTCTACCATGTAATGATCCTCTAGATACTGCAAAGAATGCAAATACAGTACAGCACACCACAGGTTTTCAAACTTTCTCATTTTACAGCACCCTTAGTGTCTCTCTCATTTTTTTCCACAGCACTCACTAAGCTAAAAGAAACATGTAACAGGTGCATTTATTAAGTAATTAGGTCCAACTAATTTAGTAAGTATTTATATCATAACAATTTAGTAGCCGTTTGAAAAAACAATATACAAGAATGAAAAGAAAACATAATATTTTTATATCATTCGTATTCACCAAGGGGATGTATCTGCCTGCTGAACGCAGCACTTTTCAAACATTGGAATCAGATTGGGTACTGTTAGCCTCATTTCCTGTTCCACATTAATTTTTTGTACTTACTTGTCTTTTATTACAACAACAGCCAAAACCCCAGCTTCACAAAATGTGATGTCTCATCCATCGCTGATGGGAATGCAAAATGGTACACCTGCTGGGGAAAGCAGTGTGATGGTTCCCTAAAAATTTAAACATATAACTACCATATGACCCAGCAATTCCGCTCCTAGGTATATACCCAAGAGACTTGAAAGCAGTGGTGCAAACAGACACGTGTACATCAATGTTTACTGCAGCTCTATTCACAATAGCCAAAAGGTGGAAACAACCAAAACGTCCAATGACATAGGAATGGATAAACACAATGCGGTGCATACATACAATGGAATATCATTCAACCATAAAGAGAAATGAAGTCCTGATCCATGCTACAACGTGGATGGACCTTGAAAACGTTATGCTGAGTGGTGTAAGTCAATCACAAAAGTACGAATACTGTATTATATCACTTATATGGAACATCTAGAAAACGTAAATGTATAGAGGCCAAAGTTTCTTAGTGGCTACCAGCAGCAGGAGAGAGGAGGGATAGCAGGAAGTCACTGTTTAGAAGCATTGAGTATTTGGTAACGGATATTGGTGATAGCTGCACAATATGATTAGCGTAATTAGTGTCATTAAATTGTGCACTTGAAAAATCTTGAACTGGCAAATGTTGTGTTATATATATATTTACAACGTTAATATATTTTTATTTCTAAAGAAGGAATATAGCATGATCTAATATTAAAATTGTGAACTATCTTGAGTCAGCAGTTTGCACAGTGACTGGCAGATGTCAACTGTTGCTATTTCCCTTGAAAATATAAAATAAGAACAGCATCCCTGTAAATTCACTGGGGTGCCCGATGTGCATCACTGCAAAATTTGGGAACCATGTCAGTAGTGGCTGTTATTTTTATTCTTAAAGAATTTATAATTTATTAAGTATTAATTTGCTCAAGAATTATCATGAAAATGGAAATACATTTTTTTATTAATAGATTATTTATTTTTATGGTGCTTTAGATAAAGGTTTACAGAGCAGATTAGTTTCTCATTAAACAATTAATACATATATTCTTTTGTGACATTGGTAGCCAACATCACAACATGTCAGCACTCTCCCTTTCTCAACTTTGCTTGGGTTTCCCATTACCAGCTTTCCTGTCCCCTCCTGCCTTCTCGTCCTTGCCCCTGGGCTGGTGTGCCCATTTAGTCTCATTTTGTTTTATGGGCTGTCTAATATTTGGCTGAAGGCTAAATCTCAGGAGTGACTTCATTACTGAATTAAAAGGGTGTCCAGGGGCCAGGAAATACATTTCTTAAGACCAACATTTGGAAATAGCAAGTTTGGCTTTTAAAAAAAGAAAGATGTTTAAGAATCTTGATGTTTGAGTAGCATTTTACAAGTAACGATAGAAACCAGAGGAATTGTGTTGTCAGAGTTGTAGAACATTCTGAATGTTTTTATGCAGGTTTGTAAGTAAGAAGGAACCCTGGTGGTGCAGTGGTTAAGAGCTATGGTTGCTAACCAAAAGCTCAACAGTTCAAATCCACCGGCTGCTCCTTGGAAACCCTATGGGGCAGTTCTACTCTGTCCTACAGGATCGCTATGAGTCAGAATTGACTCGATGGCAATGGTTTTTTTTTATGAGAAAGATACTGGGGATAATAATAATAAAACATCGCCACAACACACAGAGATCTTCACTCTTTTTTAAGTAAAAGAAACATAGTGGGCTGCCTAGTCTGGTACAGGATGCATTGTGTGAGGGTCATGGAGAAGGAGGGAGTTATTTTAAAATAAGACTAGAATATGGACTGGAGCCATATTTAGAATACCTTCAATATCGGTATAAAAAATTACTATATTGTATGAAACAACCCAGATATCTCTTAATATCACTACTAACAAATTAGCGGGAAATATCAACTACTTTTAGAAGCCCAGGTGGCACAACTGTTAAGCACTCAGCTAATAACCAAAAGGTTGCTGGCTCAAACCCACTCGGCCAGTGCACAGGAGAAAGACCTGCTGATCAGCTCCCATAAAGAGTACAGCCTGGGAAACCCTATGGGGCGTTCTACTCTGTCGCATGGTGTCACTATGAGTCACAATCCGTTTGACACTACCCAACAACAACACATGTAGTAAGAAAAGTAGTTCATGTTGTTGTTGTAGGGTCTTCTTGGCTGTGACCTGTATGGAAGCAGACCACCAGGCCTTTTCTCCCACGGATCTGCTGGGTGAGTGCCATAGCCAATCTTTTGGTTAGCAGCCAAGTGGTTAACTATTGCTCTTCCAGGGCGTATACAACTATAAAAAATTTTCCAAAGCAGAATTCATTTCCTTTAACACAGATCTATCAGATTAATGCATAAAATTTCCAAACCAGATGAGCAAGACATCCTGGAGCTGAAGAAAAATCTTTATTCTATGTTTGTTCATTTCCCAAATGAATCACATTTCCCAAACTATGACTTTCTATATTTTGCCAAACCAGAGTAAATTTATAAGTTCTGGCATAATAAAGCATATTAATAGATTTAATCAGACCTTTTAAAATTACTTGTGTAACACTAGTACAGTTTATAATTTAGCAGCTACTGACTGCTACAGTTTTAAGCTGAAGTGGAAATTGTTATGTCCATATATATAAACACTTATCAAAACTTACCAGAAACCCACACAGCCTAGAACCATACATATACTGAGTAGAAAATTAAAATAGACCACAAAAGAGTATACTACTTCATTAAAAAGAACCCCTTCCCCAAGGGGTTATTATCAATTGGTCGACTAAATTGCAACTATGTAAAAAGCATGACAAAATATTTCAGTAGAGTTTATTTTTTTAAATTAAGATGAAGTTGTTGATGGCTGAAAGGCTTCGAAAATATCATGTTAAATAGATATCCATGAGAAGTTCAAAACTGACCTTAGTGACTGACCAGGTCCAAGAACTGGCCTGAGGCTCATTTATAACAAGCACCAGCTTAACTAAGACATCTATGGTTCCTTTCAAATTATAAAGCACCTTTCAGATCGATTATCACATATCATCTCCACAACAACCTCATAAAGGTCTCACTGATTATACCACTTTTATTGATGAGGAAACCAAGGCTCAGAAGGTTTAAGTGATTGTTAAAGATCATAGCCAATAAAAGATGCAATTCTCTAATCTAGAGCTTCTGACTCTAATTTTATGTTTTCTAATAAATATACTGCCATAGATGAAATAGGTGATCAAGCACCAGATGTGATTTGAGAAGCTCTACCATATTTTCCAGCCAACAAATACTCCCTCTTCTATGTATATCTAAAAGGAGCCCTGGTGGTGTAAAGATTAAGTGGTAGGCTGTTAACCAAAAGGTTAGCAGTTCGAACCCACCCAGTGGCTCCGTGGGAGAGAAGACCTGGCAATCTGCTTCCATAAAGATTAAGGAACAAAAACAAAAATAAAAAATAAAACCCGCTGCCCTCAAGTCGATTCCAACTCATAGCGACCCTATAGAACAGAGTAGAACCGCCCCACAAAGTTTCCAAGGAGCACCTGGTAGATTCGAATTGCCGACCTTTTGGTTAGCAGCCATAGCTCTTCACCACTACGCCACCAGGATTTTTGTTTTCCATAAAGATTACAGCCTAGAAAACCCTATGGGACCATTCTACTCTGTCACATTGGGTCAGTAGCAGTCAAAAACAGACCTGATGGCACCTAACAACAACCCCTGCCAAAAGCCTCAAGGTTTGCCATTTTGATCATTTGGAGTGGGGGGCGGGGGTTAAATTATTTGATACCTTTCAAAATGAAAATGTTAACTTGCTGGAGATAATATATGTGCACACTTCTAATACATTTCCTGACACTTAGAAAGCATTCAATAAACATTTGTTATTATTTTTTAATGAATGCATCAACACTCAACCATTAGTAAGGAACCATTTGTCAAATTAACTGTCGCATAACTCTAAGTGGAATCAGAGAAGAAGACAAGGAGAGATAAATCTGAATGTGAGTGGGAAAGAAAAGTAGGGTCTGTTCCAAACTGCACACTGATTCATAGACCCTGGCAGAAGGGTTAGTACAATTTTTAATACTGATGTTGTTAAAGAGAAGGATACAGAAAATACTCTTTACCGTCTTCAGATTTTTGCTTGAAGGCAGAGTCCTTGGGATGATGTTTATTCTTCCTTGCTCTGTTTTCAGCATTCTAATATTAGCAGTCTGCTCTTAGCTGCTGGTTAGGTGTTACAGAAAGCAACGTTCGGACAGCACTGTTAACACTGAAAGAAAACACAAGAATAACGAAACTTAGGTGCCGAGTTTCAACTCTCTATTGGATTGGATCATTTAGGAGAGTTTCTCAAGGGTTTCAAAATGTTGCCTTAAGAAGTTGATTATGAAGTTTTATACGTATCCATCTTTGTCTTGCTTTACATTCAGGGTAGCTGCATAAACTTCCATTAACTCTCGCTCAGGCAATACTTCCTAGGGGAAGTTCATAATCTGTCTTCAGCTACAACCTCTTCCATAGCTTCTAATTCCTCACCCCCAACAGGCTAGACCATCTGCACCCTCTCTCTTTCCGAGGAAGGACTCTTTGTGCCAAGTTCTTCTCCATCTCTCACATCTCACTCTATAGAAAGAACATGCAGATATAACTCTGAATTGTCAGGCAAATAAAACACTAGGGTTTGTAATAACTCTAGATAATATGTTCCAAATCTGGTGTATTTCAAATTATATAGCCAGAAGAACTACTGATGAGTCCTGTAAGACAGAATCACAAGTTTCACCATGTCGAATCCCCTGTAGGTCCAGCACTACAGAGACAAGCTTTATAATATTGAACAATGCAGTCCTCTTGGGGGAATATTACAGTATTCTATCAACTTCACAATAACAAACCCTTTTCCAAAGGGCCCAGCTCATTAATTTGGGGAATTTTAACACTTATAGGGAATATGTCTTCTGAGCACTGAAAAGATTATCTGCTGCCCCAAATGGGCATATTTCCCCTCTCTGCCACCTCAAGTCAATCTCACCATGACGATTTTAAATACTTGACTTATCGTGTGTGTGTGCTCATAAAACATTAAGCATGATGACTTATGGATATTGAACATCTCACTAGGAAATTCCATTCTTCTCAAACACAACCCAGAGTCACTGGGATATAAAAGAAAACCAATGGGAGTCTTCAAACTCAGGGACCCCATTCATCAGAGTGTCTCAATTTTGGCTGAACATTGGAATCATCTGAGAGGCTTTAAAAATGCAAATGTTTGGGTTCCTCCCCAAGAGATTTGATGTAACTGGACAGGGGTGTGGCCTGAGCATCTGGACTTTCACAAGCTCCTCTGGTGATTCTAATAGGTGGTCAAGGTTGAGAGCCACAGCCTCAGAAGGAAGCACCTTCTTACAATGATGCGCAAGCACTTCCCTTGCAATGGTGGGCACCCACACATACCAGTCTGTCTCTAGCATGTTACATTTTTTAAAAAATGTATGGCACTTAGGAAGGATGTATACCTACTATGGGCCAGCAGCTGTGCTAAATATGTTGCCTTGCCTCATTTCATTCTCAAGACAATCCTATAAAAACAGTATTAAATTGCTATTTTTCAGATAGTGAAACTAATATGTTCCTGTCAACATGATGAACTAGCAAGAACTGTTGGCTCCCTCCCCTCAAAATAAACCCAGGAGAAATTACTGAAACAAGAGGGGAACATGGATGTAAAGAACTAACAACAACTATGAAACTGCCAGAAACTCTGGGAGAATCTGAAGACTCTTGTGAGTTGGTGTGTGTCTATGAAAGATGGGAGATGCGGGTGGCTATGCTGTGGTCTGGTGCAGAAGGTGGACAGAAGCAGCAGAAGGGGGAGACTATGAAGAATTTTCGGTTTTTCTCTTGCCTATTCACCAAACCTGCATCCCACACACACGTTCAGGAAGGAAAATCATTGGCCATCACCTAAGAAAATGACAACCACAGAGTCTGCAGAGTAACGACAGAGCGGGACAAAGACCCCAAAGTTGATAAAACAGATCTTGGTGGCCAGTCACCCTCAGTCTTGTGTATCTTCATCTCCAAACTTCCAGGGTTAGAGGAAGGGATCTTGCACTTTCCAGTCTTTGTTAGAGTTTAAATGTAAAGTCCTGACCAGAGGAGATGCCGGGTGGGCTGAGGGCACATAGGTGTTGTCAAGAGTAGCCTATGGTTACTGATGACTAACACTCAGACCAATTCCTTCCTTTAAGCCAAAAGAGTCAGAGCATTTACTTCAGTTGTAAATATAGGAAGCCAAGTAGTATCAGCAGTATCTGTGATACTGTTACCAATTCAATCCCAAGTATTTTCTTATCACATTTCCATCATTGCAGATACCCCAAAATATCCTTTACAGTCATTGCTCCTTAAAATTATGGTAATTATTTATTAGATACACCATTAGATTTTGTTATTTAATGAGTTAAATCATATATAACTATAACAATTTAAAAAATATATATTGGTAACATTATTTCAATATGACTGATTTTCTTTGTAATCACACATTTTATGCATTTAAAATTGATATCTTGAGAAGGGGATCCAAAGCCTTTCCTAAGTTGCCAAAGGGGTCCATGGTACAAAAAGGATTTAGAAAGCTTGCTTTAATCTCACCAGAGGGAACACAGATTAGCAACTGTCCTTTGTCCTTTCCGTACATACATTACCAGACTGTGGTAGAATGGGGAATTGACACTCACCATTCATTCATTCATGCCTCTTTCTAATTTACATTTCTATACTGTAGAGGCTGGAATGCTACAGAGCTACACTGCCCAGAATTCTAGGAAATGCTAGAGCATAGAATATGTCTATGTTCCTGCAGATTATGAGTATATATACATATATATACATACATACCTATAATCTATGCTCTCCAGAATTTGTGTGCTATCTATCTACTATAGCCTGTCTCTCTGCTAACACTTGAAAATGCCCAGTTTTCTAATATTTGCCAGTCCAGCGGGAGATTGGAAGCAATCCCAAATGACCATCACTGGGAAAATGGAAAGGAAAAATACAGTGGAGGCATACAATGGGAAAAATGTAGACTTCTACACACAGCAGCATAGATCTTTGAAAACATAACTTTGAGTGGAAAAGATGAAAAACGAGCTATGTGTACAATATACTTTATGTAAATTAGAACTATATGCAAACAATAATAATACATGTTTTTCAAGAACGTATACAAGTAAAAGGATATTATGAAACATATTAGAAGGTTTGCTGATGAGAAACAAGGATAATGAGACTGAGTAATGGGTATAAAAATGAAATGAATAAATATAACCAGAGAGAAACCTTGCATGGATCAATGATATGAAATGAATAAATATAACCAGAGAGAAACCTTGCATGGATCAATGATAATGGTGTCCACTGAACTGAGAAAGATGATTAACTCAACACTCTGTTTAGAAGGGGCTTCCTCCACACAAAAAACTAACACAGAGGGTAAGTAATTTTTCCAAACTCGTACAGACAACCAATAACGGGAGTATATTTCAAAGACAGATTTTGCTTCTCAAATTATGGCTAGTGAGGGGGCAAGAAACATACATGACCACTGTGTGTGTTTACAACTATTCTCTCAATTTGTCATTAGAACTACTGCCTGAGCTACATATTTGTTGTTGTTAGCTGCCATCAAGTCAGCCCCGGCTCATAGAAACACTGCGCACCACAGGACTGGACTATTGTAATCTATAGGGTTTTCATTGATTGATTTTTGAAAGTAGGCCACCAGGTCTTTCTTCTTAGTCCATCTGAATCGGGAAGCTTTGCTGAAATGTATTCAGAACCATAACAACATGCAGCCACTGACAGATGGTGGTGGCTGTGCTTGAGGTGTATTGACTGGGAATTGAGCCCAAGTCTCCGTCATGTTGTTTGTTGTTGTTGTCAGTTGCAGCTGAGTCGATTCCAACTCATGGCAACCTCCCTACCATTGAACCACCACTGCCCTTGTACTATATTTTACTTTTCCTGTTTGCTAGAAGAGAACACTGAGGCTCATACCCATCACATCACAAGTCACACAACCAGAAATTCAAACCAGGCTTGAAAGCCTTCCAACTTCAAAGCTCATGGTTTCTGATGTGCAAGGTTTCAATGAATTCTCACACGGATACATTCACTATGTACTTCCAGTAAGCATTTTAGATAAGGTATGACTTTCTAAGGCGCTATACTGATAATTAAGTCTCTACAGACCCATAGAGTTAACACCAGACAACAGTTCCCTGTTTCCAAAATGTTCACCATCGGCAAGATTTTACTGTATTCCATCTTGGAAATGAACTAGCCAGGTGTGGTTGGAGAAACATTTTTTAGCTTCTAGAGTTTGTCCTGTCATTTTTTATGGCCATTAACATAAAAGAGTAGTCAGCTGCTTTTTAGCGAGCTCTCAGGAAAGGGTTTTGTGGCACTGATACAAAATCATTCCTTTAAATGTGAAATAAAAATCAGTCTTTTCATTATACAGAAAGGTAAAAGATTAGAAGTGATTCCAGGATCTCAGGTGGATTGTGATGGGGGGAAAAAAGGAGTGAGGGAAAGTGAGAGGGAAGAGAAAAAAAAAAAAAAAAAACCTATGAAAATAAAATTAAATCCCCTTCAGAGAGAAAGTTAACTCTAGGGACCTGATGGCAGAGATTTCAAAAATAATGAGCCACTTTCTGAACCAGTTGGTCCGTACAACTTGGCACTTTGAGAGCGGAAGTAACTCGTTTGTTTGCAGAACACACACACATTGCTTTTTATGGAAGGGACATGAAGCTTCTAGGAAGGGACTGGAAGTCACTTGGGAAGAATTAACATTGTGTCTGCTCTAACTAACGTGAAAGATAGAGACGATTTCCAAACCTTGCAGAAATAAAAATAGTTTCAATGGTACCAGAAACAGCTGCCTTAATCTGGCATTTATGGAAGACAGATCTAGAAGGACTTGATCTACTATTCCCTCCCAAAGGATCTTCAAGGCCATCAATATCACCACACTTAAGAAAGAAACCATAATGATGTGAATTTTCTAAGTCAGCTTTGCCTTATTCTTCCTGATATCTTCTGACCACCAACACCCCCAGCCTTTCCACTCCAGCAAAGGCTCCAGAGTTTTGCTATAAACACAGAACAGGTTGGATTTTTCTATTTCTGGAAGAAAGATTACATTTGTATTTCCCAGGTGATATTTATTCCCTTCTTAGTAGAAAAGGATCTTCCAGTTAACAGTTGGAAAGAACCAATTAGCCAAACCTAAAGTAGGATCATGCCCAGCCTCCCTCCAACCCCACTTCCTCGATGCTATTCTCATCAACAACCAGTCCCATACTTCAATTAGATTCCCATAAAAATGGGAACTAAAATTATTGGAATTATTTAGTCCATAAATACTCTCTCGTCAGTTATTAAACCCAAGGCACAGTGCTAGATTCTGGGAATACCAAGATGAATAGGTAGAGTTAACAGTTCTTAACTCAGAATACTGTCTAGCAGGAAAACAAATAATTATGGAATTAACTTTCTAATGAAAATTTAAAAATCTATTTTGTGCCAGGCACTATGCTAAGCACTCAAGGCTATCTCCTTTAATTTTCACAACAACCCTTTGAAATAGATATTATTTATCCATTTTAAAATAAACTAAGACTCAGAAAAAATAAGCCAATTTCCCAAGGTTGCAAAATCAGTAAGAAATAGAGTCTGAACTCATATAAATCCAAAAAAGCCAAACCCTTTGCCATCAAGTCAATTCCAACTCATGGCGACCCATGTATTACAGAGTAGAACTACTCCATAGACTTTTCGTGGCTGCCATCTTTATGGAAGCAGATCACCGGGCCTTTCTTTCACAATGTTTCTGGATGAGCTTGAACTGCCAAACTTTAGGTTAGTAACTGATTGCAAACTGCTAGCACCACCCAGGGGCCTTGTATTCACACAAGGTCTAACTGATTTCAAAGCCTAATTTATCTCAAGTATAGCCATTTATTTATGTGGAAAGGGTTCTTCTAGTCATTCTATTGCCTATAATTTGGTTTGTTGAATCTAAGTCAGTAATGATTTATTACATAGTATTTCCCTTTTTTTCTACCGTCTAAAAAAAAATATCTTCAGAACAAAGCCAGGGGCTGACTGCAAAACAGACCATCAATTGCTCATATGCAAGTTCAAGCTGAAGCTGAAGAAAATTAGAACAAGTCCACAAGAGCCAACATATAACCTTGACTATATCCCACCTGAATTCAGAGACCATCTAAGGAATAGATTTGACTCATTGAACACTAACGATCGAAGACCAGACAATAGTGAAATGACATCAAGGACATCACACATGAAGAAAGCAAGAGGTTGATAAAAAGACAGGAAAGAAAGAAAAGGCCAAAACGGATGTCAGGTGAGACTCTGAAACTTGCTTTTGAATGTAGAGTAGCTAAAGTGAAAGGAAGAAATGATAAAGTAAGAGAGCTGAACAGAAGATTTAAAACGTAGCTCAAGAAGACAAAGTAAAATTTCACACACAAAAAGAAACAATCTTTGAATGGTCGCAAGGGAGGGAAGGGGTGGGGATGGAAAAAACACTAAACAGACAATAGATAAGTGGTAACTTTGGTAAAGAGTAAGACAGTATACAATACTGGGGAAGCTGGCACAACTTGTCCAAGGCAAAGTCATGGAAGCTCCATAGAGACTTCCAAACTCTCTGAGGGGCCAAATTACTGAGCTGAGGGCTGTAGAGACCATGATCTTGGGGAACATTTAGCTCAATGGGCATAACATAATTTATAAAGAAAATGTTCTACATTCTACTTTGGTGAGTTACGTCTGGGATCTTAAAAGCTTCTGAGCAGCCATCTAAGTTACGCCCCTGGTCTCACCTCGTCTGGAGCAAAGAAAAATGAAGAAAACCAAAGACACAATGGAAAGATTAGTCCAAATGACTGACGGATCACAAGTACTACAGCCTCCACCAGGCTGAGTCCATCACAACTAGATAAGTGCCTGGCTACCACCACCAACTGCTCTGACAGGGATCACAATAGAAGGTCCCAATCAGAGCTGGAGAAAAATGTAGAACAAAATTTCTAACTCACACACACACACAAAAAACTGACTTACTGGGCTTACAGAGACTGCAGAAACCCTGAGAGTATGGCCCCCGGACACCCTTTTAGCTGAGTAACGAAGTCATTCCTGAGGTTCACCTTTCAGCCAAAGATTAGACAGGCCCAAAAAACAAAATGAGACTAAAGGGGTACACCAGCCCAGGGGCAAGGACTAGAAGGCAGGAGGGGACAGGAAAGTTAGTAATAGGGAACCCAAGTCAAGAAGGGGAGAGTGTTGACATGTCACGGGGTTTGTGACCAATGCCACAAAACAATATGTGTACTAACTGTTTAATGAGAAGCTAGGTCGTTCTGTAAAACTTCATCTAAAGTACAATTAAAAAAAAGAATAAGAAGACAAAGTAAAGTATCATAATGAAATATGTAAAGACCTGGAGTTAGAAAACAAAAAGGGAAAAATATGCTCAGCAATTCTCAAGCTGAAAGAACTGAAGAAAAATTCAGTCCTCAAGTCACAATATTGAATTCTATGGGGAACATATTAAAAGTTGCAGGAAGCATCAAAAGGAGAAGGAAGGAATACACAGAGTTCCTGCACCAAAAAGAATTGGCCAATGTTCAACCATTTCAGAAGGTAACTATGATCAAGAATCGATGGTACTGAAGGATGAAGTCCAAGCTGACCTGAAGACATTGGTGAAAAACAAGGCTCCAGGACTTGGCAGAATACCAACTGAGAAGTTTCAACAAATGGATGCAGCACTGAAAGTGCACACCTATCTATGCCAAGAAATCTGGAAGACAGCTACCTGGCTAATTGACTGGAAGAGATTCATACTTGTGCCCATTCCAAAGAAAGGTGATCCAACAGTATGCAGAAATTATCAAACAGTGTCTTTAATATCATGCACAAGTAAAATTTTGCTGAAGATCATTCAAAAGTGATTGCAGCAGTACATCGACCAGGAACTGCCAGAAATTCAAGCTGGATTTAGAAGAGGATGTGGAATGAGGGATATCATTGCTGATGTCAGATGTACCCTGGCTGAAAGCAGAAACTACCAGAAAGATGTTTACCTGTGTTTTATTGACTATGCAAAGGCATTTGAATGTGTAGATCATAACAAATTATGAATAACATTGCAAAGAATGAGAATTCCAGAACATTTAATTGTGCTCATGTGGAACCTGTACCTGCATTCATTCGTACAGAACAAGGGAATACTGCATGGTTTAAAGTCAGGAAAGTGTGTGTCAAGATTGCATTCTTTCACCATACTTATTCAATCTGTATGCTGAGCAAATAATCCAAGAAACTGAACTATATGAAGAAGAATGTCGCATCAGGATTGGAGGAAGATGACCAGCAATATGCAGATGACACAACCTTGCTTGCTGAAAATGAAGAGGACTTAAAGCACTTACTGATGAAGATCAAAGACTACATCCTTTAGTATGCATTATAACTCAACATAAAGAAAACAAAAGTCTTCACAATTGGACCAATAAGCAATATCACTGTAAATGGAGAAAAGTTTGAAATTGTCAACGATTTCATTTTACTTGGATCCACATTCAATGCCCATGGAAGCAACAGTCAAATCAAACGACTCTGAAGGGTGAACCTCAGGAGTGACTTCAGTACTGAGTTAAAAGGGTGTCCTGGGGCCATACTCCAGGTTTCTCCAGTCTCTGTCAGAACAGTACAGGTCTATAGAGCCAACCTAACACATGTGAGGAATATGCTTCATAGTTCAATTCATGCATAGTAGACTAATGGGCACACCAATCCAAAAGCAAAGATAAGAAGGTACAGGAAAACCGGACAAATAGAAACAGGAAAACTGGGGCAGAGATAAGGAGAGTGTTGACACAATGTGGGGTTGCCAACCAATGTCACAAAACAATTTGGGTATTAACTGTTTGATAAGAAACTAATTTGCTCTGTAAACTTTCACCTAAAGCCCAATTTAAAAAACAAAAAAGATTTCCTTGAACTGGTCCCTTTGACCAAAACAACAACAAAAATATGTATAAAGTTGGATTAAAAAAAAGAAAGAAATCAAATGGTGAATTGCATTGGGCAAATCTACTCCAAAAGACGTCTTTAAATTGTTAAAAAGCAAATATTTCACTTTGAAGCCTAAGATGCATTTGACTCAAACCATGGTGTTTTCAATCACTTCATATGCATGCAAAAGTTGACAATGAATAAGGAAGAGTGAAGAAGAATTGTTGCCTTTGAATTATGGTGTTGGTAAAGAATATTGAATATAGCTTGGACTGCCAGAAGAACAAACATATCTATCTTGGAAAAAGTGTAGCCAAAATGCTCCTTTGAAGCAAGGATGGTGAGATATTGTCTCACATACTTTGGACATGTTATCAGGAGGGACCGGTCCCTGGAGAAAGACATCATGCTAGGTAAAGTAGAGGGCGAGCAAAAAAAGGAAGACCCTGCATGAGATGGATTGACATAGTGACTGCAACAATGGGCTCAAGCATAAGGATTGGGAGGATGGTGCAGGACCAGGCAGTGTTTCATTCTGTTGTACATAGGGTCACTGTGAGTCGGAACTCACTCGACAGCACCTAACTACAATATTTCCCTTTATTTCTACTGTACCCAGATATTCCTCACAATATCTTAAAACTAATATCTGAATCCCCAAAGTCTTTTAGCAATTGCTCTTAATTATTTCTTAGGTTCGCTCTCTGTTCATGGTCAACCTGCAATGTACAGGGTATCAAGGTAGAATTTATGCTCTGTCATTGAGAAGAAGATTTTCTTTCTTCATCCTAGAGATTGAAACAAGACTAAATGATGTAGTACTGCATTGTATCCATGTATAGTATTTGACTTCATAAGGGAAGAATTATAATCCACTAAGTAAAGATATTTCAAATATTAATTTTGATCTAACAGTTAAAATCTGATAGTATGGTTTATTTATAAATCAACGGTTTTCCTTGCAGAAAATCCAGAGATGGCTGCCATGATCACATCTAAGCCAGTCCAGCAAGTAAAGAAAGAATGCTGGCCCTTTTTAATCCAGCCAGAGCAACATGAACTTGAAAAAGAGTAATATGCCAGGGATTCAAATAAACGTATATTCTTCTCTCTGCCCTCCAAATGCAAAGTTCTCTTCAGGCTTAGAACTTAATCCAGCAGTAGGCAAGACCACCTAGTGTTTTCTGTTTTTATGGACCTAGGAGAAATGATTCATTCATTGATCAAGACGGAGACAACCATTCATCAAGGTAAGAGCCTTTGGCTGCACCTAACATCAGCAATCCCAGCCAGCATGC
>NW_004443981.1:132476-162215 GCF_000243295.1 Trichechus manatus latirostris
ATTGTGTCCCAAGGCAGTAACTGTTATTTTTGAGGAATTCAAAGGGTCATAAATTTCTTCTATACGACAACTCAAAACTCATATTTTTATATCTTCTATCCATTGGCCCTAATTAATCCATCAAGCTCATACAGAAGAAAATCAAATCACTCTCTCGTGTGACAGCATGTCCTGTCAAAAGCTACCACAACCATTACTTGGACAATTTTGCTGACATTTTATTCAAAGCTTTCATCAAGTTCACTATTCTCAGCAACCCCAATGGTCTTGCTCTGAAATCTTCTATTTCTAAAAGACTTCCTGGATTGCCCAAAATGTAGACTCTGTCTGTTGTTGTTTTTTTTTTAGTTCTCACACAGCCTGTGTAGATTTAGATTTAGATTTAGCTTTAGCTTTGTTGTGATATTAATCTTGCACAGTTGGATGAATTGCGATAGCTTTGATGAGGACATTTTTGTTTTATGACTTTTCACTAGGGGGAAAAAAAAATCAGACTTACAATGTTAACATCCTATATAACCACAGTATGATTTTCAAAATCGGGAAATTAACATTGATTAACTAATTTACAGACCTTTTTTCAAATTTTCTCAGTCTTTCTACTGTCTGTTCTGATCCAGAATCCACTCCAGGATCATCAGGTAAATGAGAAATCTTCAAGTTCACTAAAAGCTCATACTGGGTGGAAGTGATTTGATGCATCCCTCCCTATAATCATTCTCTTTCCCTGCCCCAAAACAAAAAGAAAATTTCTTCAGCTGAAGTTTCCCTTAAACAAAACATCACTCTGATAGTAGGAAAGAGAAACTAGGCCAGAGCAACTGGTAAAGCCAAGGTGGTAACCATGATAAGCAGCTTTTACCTGGGAAGAAATCAAAGGCTGTTTCATGTGAATAAAGTCAATGTCCCTCCATTGCTCCTGGAACTGATTCACACAGAGGCTGTGATGTTATCATGACTGTACAGAGGAGCAAGGAAATTTCAAAGAAACCCAAGGCATTAATTAAAGCGATTAAAACTTCCCTATTTTACCATAACGAAACGGGAAAGAGCAGCTTCTCTCTTAGTATAAACTTGCCCCTTGAGCAGTCCTCCTACCAAAACCTACTGAAAGATCAGTATCCTGAGCAGCATTACTGGGATAAGTCAGGCATATGCAGGTATTTCACCCATTGTGTGGCCTCAAAAGTGAAATGTAGAATGGAGTGACATCACGTGTGTCAGAGTAGAACTGCACTCCATCGGGTTTTCAATGGCTGATTTTTTGGAAGTAGATCACCAGGCCTTTCTTCTGAGGAGCCTCTAGGTGGACTTGAACCGCCAGCCTCTCAGTTAGCAGCGGAGCACTTTAATCATACCACCCAGTGACTCCGGTCAAGGCTTCATGCAGTTTCCCACAAATTAGTGCTCCTACTCTCCAAAGAACATTTCTAGTTTAAAAAAAAAAAAGTCACAAACACACACACACATCCTGAATATGTCAAATGCATTTTGTGGATTAAGTTCTGCTACACAAAAAGGAGGTAATTAGGAAGAGCTGCAAGCAGAAAATGGCAAGCCAACTAGGGATGTTGTTGAAGAAATTAGAAGCACCTCCTTACTAACTAGAGGGAAAGAATCGATTTCTATTCCATACACTATTCTTGATCTTGCAGATGACACTGTAGACCCAAAGACACTTACATTCTAATGAAATAGAGAGAGAGAGAGAGATACATAGATAGATACACAGATACATATATAGATAGAGACAGACAGACAGAGACAGACAGATAGATAGATAGAGGTAGCTGTCATGAAACTGACTTCGACTCATGGCAACCTATGTATAGAAGAACAAAATGTTGTCCAGTCTTGTGTCTTTCCCACAGTCATTGGCACGTTTGAGTCCATCATGGTGACAATTGTGCCAACCCATCTCACAGAGGTTCCCCCTCACCCTTGCTGGCCCTCTGCTTCACCAAACATGATGTCCTCCTTCAGCAATTGATACCTCCTGATAACTTGTTCAAAGCAAGCCAGTTAGAAAATGTCCTGTTGTGATCCATAAAGTTTTCACTGGCTGATTTTCAGAAGTAGATCACCAGGCCCTTCTTCCTAATCTTAGTCTGGAAGCTCCACTGAGACCTGTCCACCACAGGTGACCCTGCTGATATTTTCATTATCATTGGCATAGTTCCAGCATAACAGCAACATGCAAGCCACCACAGTCAGGCAAACTGACAGATGGGTGGTGGGTGAGAGAATAGAGACATACCAATGTAAGATTTTGTGCTAAATGCAAAGATAGAAGTGAGGCCTGGATGGTAGAAGACAGGCCTTTGGGAAGGGCACAGAAGCTATAGATTGGAGCTGATATTAAGTATATGTTATGTGGGGAACGGTGCTGCAGCAGTCCTATTAGATGGAGGAAAGCTTGACTAAGCACATTTGGTGACCAATATTCAGCTCTTTCTTTTTTTACTATAAATGACTCTTTTCTACTGAAGGCCTATCAAAGACCAACAACCCCTCCTGTGCATAGATTCTGTCTCCTCAAAGACCCTACTTCAGCAATTGCCCCCCTTTTTCTGTATCAGTAACTTTTCCCATTTTACTGGATAATTCTCATTAGCAGATCATCAAGCCCTTCTTCTGGGTGGATTCAAACTGCCAACTTTATGTTAGGAGTTGAGTGCAAAGCATTTGTGCCATGTAGGGCTCATCTCATTAGTCTATAAACAATTATTTCTGCATCTCAAATAATAATAATATTATTATATTGCTAATAATCTCTACTGACCAGAGTTTCCTTCATTTACTTCCCATTTTTTTTGTTCTTCTTCTCTGAAAAACTCCTCAAAATAATTATCTACACTTGTTTTCTCCAATTTTCCTACTCCTGTTCTCCCTTAATCACACTCTAATGAAGTTATCAATTATCAAGATCACCAATGACCTCCATGTCGTTAAATTCTATGGTGAATCGTAATCTCTTTGCCAGTCACTAGGAGAATGCCTGACACACAGCAGATGCTCAAGAATTATTTGTTAAATAAATGAATAAATGAAAGATACTAGCATATAGTCAAGAAGATATTTTTAAATTATACAACATAGAGTTACATATATTCAGAGTAAAAAGTAAGGATAATAAGTGCAAACAGTACTTTAAAATATGCTTATTGAATGAATAAAAAAAAAAAAATTCTACCAGCCAGTCAACTTTTAGGCATGTTAGCATGAAATCTGAGTCATGAAATACTTAAATAAAGTAGAACGAAAACGCCTTTCACATTAAAAAAAAATAAAAATCCATTTAAATGTTATAAAGATAAAATACAATTTTAGACACGAAATTTATTACAAAGTTACCTTTGCTGTTTTAGGTGCAGGTAAAAGAATATTCAAGAAGCCTGAATTTACAGAAAAATAAAATGGAGAAAGGGGAAAATTGAAGAGGAAGAAAGAGGGTTCCAAGAGAGTTAATTAATTACAACAATAACATAGCTAACTTCTATCGAGCTTTTAACTATGTGTCAGGCACTGCTTCAATCACTTTCTATTTGTAATTTCATTCAATCCTCTCACATCCCTCAGAGGGGGTTATGATTGTTGTTAGTTGCATTCAAGTCGAGTTGGACTCCTGGTGACCCCATGTGTGCACAGTAGAACTGCTCTATCGGGTTTCCAAGGCAGTGACCTGTCAGAAGCAGATTACCAGACCTGTCTTCTCACACCTCTGGGTGGGTTTGAACTGTCAACCTTTCAGCTAGTAACTGAGCGCTTAACTGTTTGCCCCACCCAGGAGCTTCCCAGTTTGGAGATAAGCAAGCTAAAACCCAGGAGCTGAACTTGTCTAAGTTCATGCAGAGGGTATGTAGCTTGTACGAGATGGAGCCAGGATTTGATCCTAAAGTACCTCAGGACAGTCAGATGACAGGATTAACATAGACTTCAGAGGTCCCCCAAATGCACAGAGTATTTTATATCACACCCCCAAAGACAGGTCTCAGGAAACTCCCTTGTACTTTTCCTCCGTGAGTCAACTGATTGAGTTAGTATCAGGCCATATGAGTGCCCACTAAAACAACATATCACCATTCACGTTATTTATGACTCTCATCTAAAAGTGCAAGGCTACCTCATTATCCCACATCACCTTTATAAAAAATGTCTCTAGCAATACATCCAAAAACAATTAATTAAAGAAAACCAGCTAATGCTTTCAACCTCCACAAATTAAACTAATTCATAATTAATGTGATAACAACATCCACTAGGCTATAATCATTTAAATCAGTAAAGCAGGGTAATAATAAAGTAATCAATGTTAGCTCTTAGAACAAAGAGACCTTAACACATAGTTGATTTATGTGAAGGAAACATCATCAACAACATGTAGGAGTGAATGTAAGACCTGGATTCATCAAAGGGCTACTGGGGAGAGAGATTCTTATTTCAAAATCAAAGTAGTTTTCTGCAAATGAAATTGACATCCTTAGTCTTTAAAACATGAATATAGGTAAATAATGAATATCTTACCTGCTGATAATCACCATTTATGTTCTAGAACACATGACAGAATTTCTATAGCATAGGATCTAGTAGTGTCTCAATATGTATTGCTGTAAAAGTACAATTTTGGAAGAGCTAATAGTCTACAAATAAGTAATTATGTAATTATCTCTGAAACTGTTACATTAAGGGTGCAACAGTGATAAGAAGAGTCCACAAAGGAAGACATTTTAAAAGTAAAGACACAAATACGTTTCAAGCACGGGAATAGCTGGAGGCAGATTTGGGGGAAGTTTAGGCTAGTTCAATGGAGTCACATACCACCTAAGGATTCTGAAGATTTTGTTCTAGGGGGATCTGGAAGCAACATGTTATTAACAGGAGAATTCCATCAGGAAGAATCAGTCATGATAATTATTTATTGAATTACTAATTACTAATGAAAGATGGTATTTTTCGTCATGAGGAGAATTTCCTTATGATGCCAAGAATAGCTGCCCACGACGACACTGTGCGTGATTCAGATCTAGGTTAGTGTCATGAACCAGCACACCAGGAACATCAAGGCCGTCTCTTGACACCATGTGCTGCTTTCTCACCATATCCACGTAAGTTCAGGTTGTGGTCTTTCAATGACATCTTTGAAGTCCGAGTTTGTTCAGATAGCAATCAAGGCCATTTTGTTCCATCTTTTCCCACTGATAGAAGTTGATGCCACCATATGAATGAACTGGGATGTTGGTTTTGTTCTAATGAATAAACTCTTGGTGATCTGCCTATTTTCCACTCAGTTTATGGGTTTATAGGGTTTCCAAGGAGTGGCTGGTAGATTCGAACTGCTGACCTTTTGGTTAGCAGCCAAATGCTACACCACTACACCACCAGGGCTCCACTGTCTTTGTAAATTTTCCTTTTCTAGTTATTTAATATAAATTGAATCATATAATACGTGGCTTTTCATATCTGGCTTCTTTCACTTATAATATTTTTGAGGTTCATTGTAATATAGCATTTTTCAGGAGTTCATTTTCTTTTATTGCCGAATAAATATTTTATTCCATTGAATAAAAACACCACATTTAGTTTATCCATTAATGGACATTTAGATTGTTTCTAGTTTAAAGCTTTTGTGTGGACAAGACTTTGTACGGACATTTGTTTTCATTTCTTCCGAGTAGCATATCTAGGACTGGAATTATAGGGTTTTATGATAAATATATGTTTAATTTTTAAGAAACTTCCAAACTGATTTTCAAAGTGGTTGTATCACTTTATATTATCAGCAACAAGGTATGAAGGTTCCAATTTCTCCACATATGCACCAAAATAATAATCTTTTGAAGCATATTCATTCTAGTAGGTGTGAAGATATAGTTCATAGTGGTTTTAATTTTCATTCCTCCCATGACTAGGGATGTTGATCATCTTTCCATGTGCTTACTATTAGTCATTTGTAAATATCTTTATATCATCTTTGGTGAAAATGTCTAATAAACTATCTGCCCGTTTTTTAATTGGGTCATTGTATTCCTACTCATAGTGAGTTGGAATCGACTCGATGGCAACAGATTTTGTTTATTTGGAGCCCTGGTGTCACAGTGGTTAGGAGCTATGGCTGCTAACCCAAAGGTCAGCAATTCAAATCTACCAGCTGCTCCTTGGAAACCCTACAGGCACTTCTACTCTGTCTTATAGGGCCACTATGAGTCAGAATTGGCTCAATGGCAGTGGGTCTTATTCCTACTAGCAAATTGTAAGAGTTCTTTACATATTACAAATATAAATTATTTTTTCAGATATATGACATTTAAATATTTTCTCCCCATCTGTGGCTTATCTTTTCATTTTCTTAATGGTGTCTTTTAACGAGAAAAGTTTTTAATAAGGATAGAATCAAATTTATCCTTTTTTTTTTCCTCTTATGGATTTTGTTTTCTGTGTAAATCTAAGAATTTTTGCCTAGCCCAAGGTCACAAAGATATTCGCCTATATTTTCTTCTAAGTGTCTTCTAGCTGTAGCTCATATTTAGATCTATATACCACTTTGAGCTAATTTTTTTGTACAGGGTGTGATTTATGGATAAAAGTTCATGCTTTTGCATATAGCTATAGAATAGTTCCAGCACCATTTGTTGAGAAGATTATTATCTCTTCATTGAAAATCCTTTGTTGAAAATTAATTGACTATTTATATGTAGGTTGATCTCCTGACTCCATATTGTATTTCATTGATCTATGTGCCTATGCTTTCTCTAATACCATAGTGTCTTAATTGCGGAGGTTTTATAATAGATCTAGAAACCAAGTAATGTGAGTCCTCAGGTCTTCCTTCCATATATACGCAGTTTTCCATCAGCCAGAGGCATATGGCGAACTTGTCTAGCCCTTCTCTGGCTCTCTCAGCTCCCAAATCTCCCTATTAAATTTCTGATTGGTCCACTTCTTGCCCTAACCTAGATCACAACCTCAGGCTAGAGCTGTGCATTTTTCCTATGTGTTTTCTACTAAGTTTTCTTCTTTTTCCAACAATATCAAGGTCATGAGTTTTCATTCTCTGCTCCAAATAAAATATTTCCCACTAGAAGCAAAATGTCTTGTTATCACAGCCAGCTTCACCTAACCAAAACACCAAACTCATTGCTATCGAGTCCATACCAACTGATAGCAACCCTACAGAAAAGAGTAGAACTGCCCCATAGGGTTTCCAAGGATCTGTTGGTGGATTTGAACTGCCAACTTTTTGGTTAGCAGCCAAGTTCTTAACCACGCCTAGGTAAAACTATTTGGCCAATTGAGCTGAGAGGGAGAGAAAAAGGAGCAGCCCCAGGCTATAAGGTCAGACTCCCAAGGTTCTCACCATAAGTTACAGGAGTTTTTCATGAATAAACATTTTCCAATGTGTTATCTGCTTGAGTGGATTTCCAGAGCACTGAAATGGTTATTTTTCACAATTTTGTGCAGTTTTATACGTATTTTTTTGTGAAGGGGGTTCACCTAATTCTTTATATTGCCAGAGGTGGAAGTCTCACCCCAGGAAAAATAAAGTTAAGATGTATTTTCACATATTGATCCATCTCTCTGCAGAGGATACAGTTGCTGGATAGGGTTCCTAGGGGTCATTCTTGTTTTGCATTCAAGGGTACTCTCTACTCAAGCAACCTAAAGTGTAGCCTCATGGCATAGCAGAGGAACTTCTCCTCTATGAAGTCAACACAGTTCTTCATAGATTTGAACAGATAACCAAATATGACTAGATATTTGAAAAAGAAAAAAAAATCAGTATAAAAAATATGAAGGGCAAATTTATTTTAAAAATTAACAAACTGAATGACTTGCCTCAGTGAAAAAGGTAAGGCTTAGATATGTTCTAGTCATATCCCCAGAGAGATATGAGAAGATATTACATCCAAAAAACAGGTTTCTATGAAACAGTACATAAACAGGATAAAGATCTCTTATTGGTGAACTGTAAAAACGGATAGGACAGAAAGAAATCAAAGAAAAAAAATCAAAACATGGAGAAAGGGGACAAAGAGTAGAATAGCATGACACAAAGTAAGTGACATAAAAGAAGAATATCCACTCATTAAGATATCAAGAACAGAGAACAGAGGAAATGATGTCCAGTGATACCTAAGTATTGTTTTTAACTTTTATTCCTCTATGAAAAATGATGCTGAGAACATTTTCATGTGTTTATTGACCATTTGTATACCACTCTTTGTGGCTTATTTGTGATCTTTTATTGATTTGTGGGAACTCTTTATATATTCTAAGAAATCTTTATGTACCCCAAGGTCATGAATATATTTGCCTATGTTATTCTAAAAGCTCTTTTGTTTTACATTCCATAGTTTGATCTGTAATCCCCTTGGAAGTGATTTATTTGTGTATTATTTTCTTCTTATTCTTATTCATGTATACTTATATAAAGATATCTAAAACAAAACCTGATGCATACTATATTGTTGTTGTTAGGTTCCATAGAATTGGTTCCGACTCATAGCAACCCTATGTACAACCAATAGAAACACTACCCGCTCCTGTGCCATGCTCACAATCATGTTATTGTTGAGCCCATTGTTGCAGCCACTGTCAATCTATCTTATTGAGGGTCTTCCTCTTTTTCACTGACCCTCTACTTTACCAAGCATGATGTCCTTCTCCAGGGACTGATCCCTCCTGATAACATGTCCAAAGTATGTGAGACATAGTCTCACCATTCTTGCTTCTAAGAGGCATTCTGGTTGTACTTCTTCCAAGACAGATTTGTTTGCTCTTAATAATATAAAGATATAAGATAGTGGTAAAATCTGAGACAAAGATGAGAAATTTATATTAGTACAACCCTATTATAAAGCATGGGAGGAACAAACATGGAGATAAGCCCCAGACTACCAAAAATTAATTCTTTGCATTTTCTCATTTATTAAAGGGGAAATATCACTCACCAATCAAACAAGCAACAGGAACATTAACAATCTTATGATGGCAGAAGATTACATCATATAATCTGGACATGCTATGATGATTTATCCACATCCCAGATTGTGGGGAACGATTACTATCTGCTACCTTTCTCCAATATATTCTCAATCGACTTAGATTAGAGAGTGAACACAGTGTCTAGGAATCTTCCTTTTTCTTTTATCTTTCTTTCTTTTCACACATACTTAAGTTTTTCATAATAAAAGTAATGCAAAGCATCATCATTTCATAGCAAGTCATAACAGTATAGCCTCTAGGTTCAACAGAATGTTTCTTCTATATAAGTCTTAAGTACAAATTGCAAAAGAAAGCAATCCAATATGCAACTACAGTAAAACAAAGGGAGCTTAGCTTTGAAAACATAATCTACAGTTTTATCACATATAGAAAACCTCTTTCAAGAACAAACAGGATCCTTAATACATGATGTAATATAAATAGTGGAACTATTTTCCTTAAAGAGAAAAAAAAAGGAAAGAAAAAGAAAAGACAGGTTTTCAATTAGTAGTTAAAATGTGAAACTAGACAAAGAAAATGAACTCAGCATTTAGCCTTCTGGGAAAAGGAATTGCAAACAAACAAGAAAGTTTAGAAAGGAGATGTATTTGGCCTTTGCCTTTTAAATAATGCCATAGTATTACACTGCATTTAGTTCCCTCTGTAAAATCTTATCTAACCCAAGTTAATTACATTTCCAATGATAGTTGTGAGAGCAATTGCCAAGATTTACTATATAAATGACATATAAATTTAGTTGGAGAATAATTAAGTCAGAATTTAACTCCATACATTAAGCAATGGAAGTGTAATTATATTCTCGTGGATGCTTAAAACTTCACTTGCAGTTCTCTAAAAATGGGTTCAAAACAGATTCAGACTACATTAACTTTCATTTATAATTTTTTTCTTCCAATTCTAATAGCAAAAAAAAAAAAAAAAAGGCAAAGAAAAAAATGGACAATTTGGATACTGCTTTATAGGCCCTAACACATTTTTGTCTATTGAGACAACTTTTTAATGTGTCATGCAGTACCAAGGCATGGCTCTGGAGATTGGGGTAGGAACAGGAAGTTTGAGTCTCCCAGTGAACTCCATCCATGATTCCCCCTTTAACTTCCCCAAAAGCCATTCTGTTTCAAAACATGTGCTGCTTACCATGTTAATGTGGTTTGAAGACAAGTCTATTGAACTTCCAACCAGATTGGTGTCTCTAAGTTCATCCTACGTAAATGGATATTCAGCCCCTAAGCTTCTCCTGCATAAATGGATATTCAGCACCCACCCGGAGTTAAGATCCCATGAAGTCTATGGCCCTGTGCTTCCTCACTGATCTCCCTGCATAGGCTTGATCCAGTTAATTTTCTACATTTTACATTTCTTCCTCTTCTTCTTTTTCCTTCTTCTTATTCTTCAGAAAGTCTTCTTTTCTTCTTCTTCTTCGTCTTAATTTCTTCTTGATCTTGTTCTTATTCTTCATCTTCCCATTATTATTATCATTATTATTTTCCAGATAGAAAGATCTACTTTATATTCATCATTCCAATCCTGAAAGTAGTAACTGAACGGGTGATCTTCCCTTATCTCTGGTGTTTCATCTCTTACAGCTTCCTAGTCCCACAAGGTAGGACACAGCAAAGGTTTCTTACCCAGAGTAGGACACTTTAGAGCACACATTACTGCTTTTGGTTGATAACCAATAGTTCTTTCACCCTAAAAAGAAAAAAAAACTGCAGCTATTTAATTAGTGTATAACAAGATTGATTAAGCGATGCAGTGTCAATTAACACATTTAATGTGGAGGAGGATGGTATCTAGCACTTAATTGATATCCTGCTATTCTTAAAAGTTATATGATGAATAGGAATAAAGCTAGCTAATAATTTGCTTTTCTGCTCATCTCACTTGAATAACCTAACAGCAAACTTTTCTTTTTTGTTAAAAAAACTCTCATTTACTATTTCTCCTAGCAACCAATTTAAATTTAATTATGTAAAAGATCAGACTTACAAAGGGGAAAAAATAATGGTAATACCTGAATCACAAAGCAGGGAGAAAAGAAGAAAACCAAGACTGAATTTAGGGGCTTGTTACCTATAGAATTGAGTGACTATTTGGGATTATAATTGTAATAGCGTTGCTATTGTGAGTCCCGTCAATCTTTCTATCTATTCAGGATCCTTGTTAGATGAAGTATGGTCTTTCATCCAGTAGTTTTGACATCACCTGGAAGCTTGCTAGAAATGCAGGCTCTCAGGCCCTACCCTAGAGCTACTAAAATATGCACTTTGACAAGATCCCCAGGTCATTCGGATTCACATTAAATTTTGAAAACACTCAACTCTTCATGTTGCTTTAAATGCCTTAGTGATGGGTCTTTCACCATTACCTTGGGAGGCAAAAAAGCAAAGTGCTTAGGAGTCATTTCCCCATCAGTATACAGCCTACTTTGCTCCTAGTCTCAAACCCCCAAGGACAATATTATTCCCCTACAATTTAGTCATCACAAGGTAATTATTCTTTGTTTTGACATTCTCTTTGCATAATCGAAATAACAGACTTTAAAGATATGACTAGCTCTGAGACTAAAAATCAATGTTTGCTCCTTTTCCTTCCATTTTAGCATCTCTACAGGGGCACTGAATGATTCATTTCCATTTAATTCAATAAACATTTGGGGCACCAACTCTGGGGCCAATTTTTTCTTTAGAGGCTGGATGTGGAACTCACCATTTATGGTGGTAAGGAGCCTCATCGGCAAAGCATCACAATTCAGTATGATTAATTTTCCTAGAATAGAAATCTAGGAATGAATGAGTTTAGGCCAGATTGAGAGACAGAGAAGACAGCAGGTAAATATGCACAGATGCTTGGAACACAGCTGGCAATGTCTAGGGAACTACAAGTATTATTGGGTGTGAGTGGCAATTTTAGCTAGAGAAATAGGCAAATCCAGTCCATGAATATAATACCAGTTAAGGATGGCTGCTAACCAAAAGGCAGGCAGTTCAAATCCACCAGCTGTTCCTTGGAAACCCTGCGGTGCAGCTCTACTCTGTCCCATAGGGTCACTGTGAGTTGGAAAAGACTCGACTGCAATGGGTAGATACATTTTAGAGGCTCCGCTAAAATTCTACTTTTTTTCCAGTTTAGGGAAAACTGCAGCATAAAATTAAACTAAGCCCTTAAGAGAACGTTCAAAAAGTTTTCATCATTGAGACAGTACACAATACAGGGGAAACGAGCACAACTTGGACAAGGAAAGGTCATGGAAGCCCCGTAGACACATCCAAAATCCCTGAGGGACTGAATTGCTGGGCAGAGGACTGTGGGGACCATGGTCTTAGGGAACATCTAGCTCAACTGGCATAACACAGTTTATAAAGACAATGTTCTACATTCTACCTTGGTGAGTAGTGTCTGGGGTCTTAAAAGCTTGTGAGCGCCCATCTAAAATACTCCACTGGTCTCATCCCTTCGGGAGCAAGGGAGAATGAAGAAGACAGGATACAAGGAAAAGATTAGTCCAAACGACTAATTGTCCACAGCTACCAAGGCCTCCACCGGACTGAGTCCAGTACAGCTAGATGGTGCCCAGCTACCACCACTGACTGCTCTGACCAGGATCACAACAGAGGGGTCTGGACAGAGCTGGAGAAGGATGTAGAACATAATTCTAACTCACAAAAAAAAGACCAGATTTACTGGCCTAAAGAGACTGGAGAAACCCCAAGAGTATGGCCCCCAGACACGCTTTTAGCTCAGTAGTGAAGTTATCTCCGAGGTTCACCGTTCAGTCTGGGAGTGGACAGCCCCGTAAAACCAAATGGGACTAATGAGGTACAGTAGTCCAGTGACAAGGGCCAGAAGGCAGAAGGGGACAAGGAAGCTGGTGATAAGGAACCCAAGGCTGAGTAAGGATATTGTTGATGTGTTGTGAGATTGTTAACCATTGTCACAGGGCAACATGTGTAGTAACTGTTAAATGAGAAACTATTTTGTTCTGTAAGCCTTCATCTTAAGTGAGAATAACAGCACAATTGGAGGAGTGTAGTCAATATCACTGAACTGTGCATGTAGAAATTTTTGAAATGTTGTATCTTTGGCTATGTGTATTTTCACCAAAAAAAAAGGTTGAGAAGTTAGAGGGTTGACAAGTTGTGGGGTTGTTAACCAATGTCATGAAACAATATGTGTACTACTGTTTCATGAGAAATTATTTGTTCTGTAAGCCTTCACCTGAAGTACAATAAAAAATAAAAAAGTTTTCATCATCCCAGAAACATCCATCAAATCTCAGCATCCTATGAGATCTCGAAGCAGTAGTTTCTAACTTTTTAACCACCTACAACTATTTTTTGTTATTAAAATATCCTACATATATCTCATGTTTTAAAGATATTTGTCTACCAAAAATATTGAATTCATTGAACACTGCCTTTATGACCAATGGATATTTGTATTGCTTACATAAGAATTTTGGAAATATGTAAAATAATGGGTGGATTAATAAGAATCACCTGGAGATCTTGTTAACAGTGTCAATTCTGATTTAGTATATCTGGGGTGGAAATACAAATTCTCAGGAGGGGGTCAAACCAGACAAACTAGTTTGAAGCCCTGTAAAAAAATCACACAGATCAATACACTACTATGATTTTAATTAAATCTAGCTTGAGGGGTCAGGGCTACAAGAGTGAAAATGTGGAGGCCACTTTCATAGTAAGAACTTCTGATAAGAAAAAAAATGCACATTTCCTCTGGGGCTTTATTTTTTATGATTATGATGTTTTGAAGGGGGGGTTTGTTTTGTGAGGGTTCTTTTTTTTTTTCTTTTTCTTTTTTCAAAGAAAAACAAATGAAATGTCTATTGTAACAGGTGGCTCTTTGTAGGAAAAGCACCAAAACAGAAGTAGCAACAGCTGCTGAGGACAGTGTTTCCAGCCACATATTAAAATGAAGCATCATTTGTTTTATAAAGAGATCTTTATTTTGTGATAATGGATACAATTAATTGCAACATATGCTGCTGGGTGCATACCCATCAGTAATTAATGTAGCATTAATTTAGATGCTTTTAAGAAAACGTAATAAATTTGTGAAAGTCACAGAGCTTCCAGACTCTTCTCAAACGTACACAGCCTGTTTCATCAATGCAGAGCCTTGGCCTTATTTTGATGTTTCATGTGACATGTAAGTTCTTCAGACTAAGCCTGATCCTAATAACGATGATGAGGAGAAGTGCTTTGTGCTTGTAACTGAATAGTGTAGGCATTTTGAACAGCGATCCAGGGGAGTGAGCAGTAATTATTTAACTTAAGAGCAGCTGTGAACTGACACCATTAATGTTCATTTACCTTCATGTACAGTTGCAGCAATATGGCTGTTTTCAGCAAAATTTAAATTAACGAAAACTGGACTTAAATATGAAAGTAAAGATCATCGCATGAAAAATGATACTGTAGCTGCTGAAAAAAAGGCACATCCCAGCTGAAGTAATTGGGCTTTAAAAGTTTGACTCCATAACTCACAGGTAATGTGGGACATGGGATAACTAAGCCAGGGTTCAGCAGCCACTCCGATTAGAACTGGGACAGGAACTCGGTCCAAAGTCTGTTTAGTTTTAACACCAAAAGTGATATATCTCCCCTCTATCCTTTCCTATTCAAGTTCTTTATTAATTATGCCTGATGCAACCTTTTCCTTCTGCTCCACTTCAACTGAGGGGCAACTGATCCAGATTATCTATTTGTGCTGGACAAAATTAAGGAACCTACTTGATTTAGCCTGTATTAATTTCCTAGAGTTGCTGTAACAAAATACCACAAAATAGGTGGCTTATAAGAACACAAATTTATTGTCTCACAGTTCTGGGTGCTGGGAGTCCAAGATCAGGGTATCAGCCATGTTGATGCCTTCTGAGGCTTTGAGGAAATCTGTTCCATGCCTCTCTCCTAGCTTCTGGTAGATTCAGGCATTCCTTGATTTGCAGCTGCAACAATACATGATGTCCTTCTTCTATCTCCTTCTTTCTGTGTCTCTTCTCCTCTTTTATAAGGACACCAGTCATATGGGACCCACCCTACTTCAGTATGACTTCATGTTAACTTGATAATGTCTTCAAATATCCTATTTCCAAACAAGGTTACATTCACTGGTACAGGGGTTAGGACTTCAGTGTATCTTTTTATGGGCCACAATTCAATCCATAACAACACTTAAGCATTACAGCCTGTGTGAATTCCAGAAGCCCCCAAATATCCACAGGGAAGATGTGGGGTGGTAGTGAGCACTGGGCTGTGAGCCAGGAAACCAGGGATCCTGCCCAATTCTGACCCAGCATGGTAGTTTCTTTGGGTGTGTCAGCTCCCCTTTCTGCAATCCATGTTCCTCTTGCCTCCAAGTCCTCTTGGGCTTCTCCCATCACTGACATCTTCTTCCTCCAACTACTCACATGGCCCAATAAGGCCCAACCTTCTGGATTCAACTTGACCCTCTTCCCTACCAGAGGCCTTCTCTGACGTTTCCTCCCCAACTTAACCTATTTTTGACACGTTCGTTGTAATCCCACCATCTTTCTACTCATTTTACCCAACATTACGAAGGGGAAAGAGAGAAGAGGTTAAGAGTATAGACTATGGGGCCAGACTACCTGCTTCCAAATATTGATTGTGCCCTTCGCCAGCTATGCGAATTTAGGCAAGTTGCACAGCCACTCTGTGCTTCAGGTTTCCTATGTATAATGATAACAGTACCGTCTTCAGAGGGGAATGATAAGGACTGAATGAAGTCATACATCCAGACTGCTACCTGACCTGTAGCAAGCACTCAAATATTATCCATTTCATTACACTTTTCTTTTTTATTATCTTCCTCATGAAAATCCAAGCTCTCTGACATCTAGAACTTGAACAGAGGGAAAGGTAGAGAGCCAAACTCTCTGGTTCTAATTTCTGCTCCAAAACTTACTAGCTCTGTGACAGTAGACAATCCATTTAACCTTTCTAAGCCTCCTTTTCCTCAACTGCACAATTAGGCATAAGTAGCACCAACTCTGTAATAAATAAAATAAAGCAGTTAGATCCTTATGTGGAACTTAGTAAGGGCTTGATGGATAGATATTGTTGTTGTTCGTTGTCATCAAGTCAGCTCCAGCTCGTGACAACCTTACCTACAGGCAGTCCCTGGGTTACAAACGAGATCCGTTTCTGTGTCTTTAAGTCGAATTTGTCGGTAAGGCAGAACAGGTGCATACGGTTCTTATTTAGCCTTACTTTAGTGAAACAGATGGCTCGAAGATTTTGTAATGATTTAAAAGCTGCACTTGCAGTAAATGAAGGTGATTGTCATAAAGAATTTGTTGCAAGTAGGGGTTGGTTCAATGGTTTCAAAGTAAGGGCAAATTTACATAACATTAAAGGGCAAGTACCAGTAGTCCCTAAGTTGGATTTTCATAACCTGGGGACTGCCTGTACTACAAGAGAATGAAATGTTGTGTGGTCCTGCACCATCTCCAGGATCTTTGACATATTTGAGCCCATTGTTGCAGCTTTGTTTTGTCAATCCATCTCACTGAGAGTTTTCCTCGTTTTCACTGACACTCTACCAGACATGATGACCGTTTCTAGCGATTGATATTTCCTGATGATGCGTGTCCAAAGTAAGCAAGACAATGTTTCACTATCCCTGCTTCTAAGGAGTATTCCAATATTATTAGCTATTAGTATTACTTTTATTGTTGTCAATATTTTTTTGTAGTCTCAATGTCTAAGAAAGTATATAATCAATGCTTAAAGAATGTCTATTGAATGGATATGAATGAACTAATGAATTAGACAGTCTATAGACTCAAGTCTAAAACTGACTCAACTTCCAGAAATTCAGCTTTCTCTCTTCCCCATTCCCATTTCAGTTGACTGTAGGTAACTGCTGAGACTGGAGCTGTATTTCCCCGCTTGGATCTGTAGAGAGGATGACGATATTAGTCCCTCCAGGGATGCACCTGATGATAAAATAACCAATTCCTGGATCCTAGATACTGTTGGCCTCTGTGGGGCCAAGGCCAGCATGGAAACCCTATCTACACAAAGACTCCTTGTCCTGCATTAATCTCTTTTAAAAAGCTTCTGTAAAAGTACCCCACCCAAGCTGGTCCATGAATATGTACAGCCTGACTTGTGAAAATAAACACAAGGAGATCTTAGAAAGCTATCTTGATAGACTATAGGACTGAACTTTTTACATAACATTGATGTTCTTTATCTACCGGGTGCAGTGTCTAATTTCACATCTTACTCATTGCTGGGCACGTCCAAAGTGGGGGAAAAACACGAGGTTGCCGTAGCACTTCTGTGTGTGTGTATATGTGTGTGTTTTGTGGGAAGAGACAATGGAAAGCTCACTGCCTTCCATGGGATTTTTGTTTTCTTCTTAGCACTTTTCTATATTTGATTTTTTTCCTGCAGTGTGCACAAGTAATAATAAAAAATAATTTATTTTTATTTCCACAAGTGCACTAAGCTCTTTCCCACCTTTTGGCCTCTGTGAATGATGACATTGTCTGCAAAACTCTCAAAACCCACATTACCTCACAGTGCCTCCTAGAACCTTCCTCCTCTAAACCAGCCCTGTTGCCCATGTTATATTCTTGTATCACCTCCTTTATTTTCCTTCATGCATGGCTCACAATTTATATATATTTGTTATTATTTTATTTGTATGATTATATATTAAATATTGGTCTTCCTCCTTAGACTGTAAGATCAGGAGGTGAGAGATAAGAAGCCAGTTGTCTTTCCACAGCCATGTAGCAAAGGCCTGGCCCCTGTGTGAATGAATGAGCACATCCTTGTATCATCATGTAAGTTAAAGAACCACACAGGGCAGGGTACAAGCCTGCTATAGACATGTGGCTCTGTCCATCAGGACACAGAAAGCATTTGGTTCCAAGTGGGGCCAAATAGGGCTTCATAGAGGCAGCTTTCGTAGGAAGCAGGATTTTAGATGAGTGCAAAGTTTCAATAGATTTTAAAGCAAGAGAATTGGAGTCTGATTGGGGTTAACCAGTGAGGAGTAGGGTAGAGAGAGCAGGTGAAGTCAGTGACCCACCAATAGGCCCTCACCTTTGCCATGTCAGTGCTCACAACCCAACTTCCACCTGCCCCAGTACCTGCCTGGTTTTTCCTGAGGGCTGTCTCTGAAAGGCAGAGCCAGGTCTGCCTATACACATAAGAGTATAAAATTGCAGGGAATTAATTTCAAGTTGATGTGAGTCAATGTGTAAATACTCCAACTCCCTCAACTGCTGGGCTGAATAACGCTGGGATGCATGTCTACACTGGCTGTTGGAATGGCCCAGCAGAGTAAGGTATCAGTTACTCACAGTGGCAACTGTCTTCCCCTCCCTTTCTCACTCCCCTGCATTCCTACCAGTTTTTCCTTGGATCTTTCAAATAACTTCTTAGAATTGAATCCCTGAATCAGGACATCTTAGTTTCCTAGGGCTATGGAATAAAATACCACAAAAAAACTAAAACCAAACCTGTTGCGTCAAGTTGATTCTGACTCATAGTGACCCTACAGGAGAGAGTAAAACTGCCCCACAGTGTTTCCAAGGGGCAGCTGGTAGATTCAAACCACCGGCCTTTTGCTTAGCAACCAAGCTCTTAACCACTATGCACAAAGTGGGTGGCTTTAAAGAACAGTTATTGTCTCATAGTTCTAGACACCAGAAGTCTGAATCAGGATGTCGGCAATGTTAATTCCTTCTAGGAGCTTTGAAAGAGGAACTGTTCCAGGCTTCTCTCCTGCTTTTGGTCACTGCCAGCAATCCTTGGTGTTCCTTTGCTGATAGGAAGACCCTTATATTCTGCCTTCCCCCTGTGTGCGTGACTCTGTCTCTGTGTCTGTCCTTCTCTCATATAAGATACCACTCAGAAGAGATTAGGATTAGGACCCACTTTATTCCAGTATCACTTTGTTAACTGATAGCATGTGCAAAGAAAACAACCTATCTCCCAAAACGAGATCATATTCTGTGGGTTAGGAGTCAACATATCTTTTTGGAGGACACAATTCAATCCATAACACAGGGTCTATTTCTGGGGAACCCGAATAAGACAGTAGATGATATAGGAGTTGGTAGCAAACCACATTTCAGATTCTGGAAGTTGAGACAGTTGCCTTGCATTTGATGTTAAGGAGGGGCTGTGACTTCGCTAAGCCAGGCACTGTGTAAGCTGCTACAGGTATAAAAAAGTAAAAGACCCTGGCACTGCTGCCAAAGAATCCAGCCTAACAAGCATTACAGATATATAAATAGGTCATCATAAATGTGATACAGGGTAGCAAGTGCAATGATAGAGGTATGTCCTGACAACTTGAACTCACAACGAGTCCCAGGAAGAAGACAATGGTGAATGCCTCAAGAGCTGGCACACTGGGATCCCCTAACTCCCAATCAGCATTTACATCTGACATCTTCACTCAGAATTGCACAAATTTCCTGGCATCCCATGTGGTTGGCTGACAGTGTCCACAGACGATCTGCAAGTCCTAATCTATGCAACCTGTGAACGTTACTTTATATGGCAAAAAGAAACTCTGCAGATGTGATTAAATTATGGATCCTGAGACTAGGGGATTATCCCAGATTATCCAGGTTGGCCCTAAATGAACATAATCACAAGAGTCCTTGTAAGAGGGAGCAGCAGGATATTTGACTAGAGAAGAGAGTAGAAGCCAATGTGAGAACAGAAGCAAAGACTGGACTGACGTGGACACAAGCCAAGGAATTCTGGCAGCTACCAGAAAATGGAAGAAGCAAGGAGTGCAATCTCCCCCAGAACTTTCAGAAGGAAACAGTCCTGCCAATACCTTGATGTTAGCCCCTATTAAGACTTAGTTCAGACTTCTGGCCTCCAGAACTATAAGAGAATAAATTTCTGTTGTTTAAAGCCATTAAGTTTGTGGTAATTTGTTACAGCAGCAATAAAAATAATAATAAATTCCAGAGTCCTTGGGTGGTCCAAACGGTTAATATGCTTGGCTGCTAACAAAAAAGTTGGAGATTCAAGTCCATCCAAGTCACCTCGGAAGAAAGGTCTGGCAATCTACTCATTAAAATCAGTCTTTGGAAAGCTTTTGGAGCACAGTTCTACTCTGACACACATGGAGTCACAATGGGTTGGAATAGACTTGATGGCAACTGGTTGCTGGTCATATAAAGAATGGAGTGGGTAGGGAACGCAACAACAGTTTGGCACTATAAAATGCTTTTTTTAGGCTTTGCAGAATTGCTAGTTTCAAAACCCCACAAGTTTTCCTGGGGCATAAGATGTTCTTTTCAGAAACAGAGAACAAGGCAGTATTTATATTTTACAGGGTAACATATCTACCTTCGTTCCCTTATCTACTCCACGGAGACAGCTGGCATAATGCTTTCTCAGCATCAAGGCATTTGGCTCATCTTGAAATTGCACTCCTATGATCAAAAATCGTTAGAGTGTAAGAAAAGGTTTCTGTGGTTGAAAAATTCCATGACCAGATCAATTTGGTATTGGGCTAATTAAATTTCTAATGAGAATTTTTGAAATAATGAAATGTTACTGTACTTATAGCAACACATAGCATAAGCTATCTTTAAATAAGATCCAGAGGAACTTCTTATTTTCAAGATTCAAACTACAGGAAATGCTTCTAAAGTTGTCTTGACATGTAATTATTTCTAGATCTCATTACGTTTCTAGGCTCCGATTTTTGTCCTCCACTTATGGTGCTTGTCTACAAAGTCTGAAAGGGGACTCAGGACATAAACTGGAAGAGGACATGGAAGAAAACATGCATTGAGAGTAGGTTTCTTGCCAGATGAGGTTCTATTCAGATTATTCACTTAATCTTCATGACACTACTTGAGTAAGTTCCATTATTACCATTTTGTAATTTCTTTCCTTCATTCAACAAATATTCATGGAGCTTCAACCAGCAACTGTTGTGCCAGAAACTCTGCTGGTCACCGTGAACATAATGATGGTTGAGAAAGATTTCCAATAGAGTGTGCTTTTCCTTAACGTCTACTCTCACTGGTTAGATTACAAAGAAAATGATCAAAATGCAAATTTAAGAGCATAGAATTTTTCTCAAGATTAACATCGACCAATGTTGTATATAAGTTGCATTAATCAAATCAAATACTTATGTAGCACCTTAAAAAGCCTCTTGTGCTACAAGACAGAATGCTGACAAGAGAAGATATAGCAATTATTAAACCCAGTCTGACTTCTCATTTATTAGAAGTAAAGATCATCTATTCTTAAAGTTTGTTCATTGGAAATGAATAGTAGCAAAAAGTGACTCTCATATATTTAATGAGAAATAAAACATAAAAGTTATCTATAATGTATTTTGGTTTTTAGCATAAAATTTAATAATTTCAAACATCAGTTGATAAAAGCAATTTGTCTTTTTTTTTTTGATGCTGTAACATATAGTTTTACTCCAACAAACAACATATCTTAGTTTCCAACGTCAAATAAAATGTATGTAATTTTAAAATTGTTTTGTTGACAAATCATTTATCTACTAACAATTTTAAGGACATTAAACTCTGCATATTATTTGTAAAGTGGTTATTTTTGTTCAAGTTTCCATACGTCAAGAATTTACAATTTAATATATTAAAAAAAAAAAAAACTATTACTGTCGAGTGGATTACAACTCATAGTGACCCTATAGGGACAGAGTACAACTGCCCCATTGAGTTTCCAAGAAGCAGCTGGTGGATTCGAACTCCCAATCTTTTGGTTAGCAGCTAAGCTGTTAACCATTGTGCCACCAATTTAATAATTACATATATTTTTTAAAGATTGTATCGAGATTAACCATATAATACAAAGTTAATAAACTGAGCCAAAGTAAAATATTTTTACTTAAAATCACTTCGTAAACCACCCAGAATGATGAGACAAACAATCTAGTGGGGTAGGATAGGGATTTGAGGGTATTATATTTCTTTGAAAGCTGTTAGAGAGTCAAAAATAGACTAGAAAATATAAAGAAGTGAAAAAAACAATGTCTAAAATGCTAATCTGGCTAAGCCAACCCTCCAACCCGTTTAAAAGTCTTCACAAACATCACATGCACTACAAATGAAGAACAAGGCCTTTGGCCAGACACATATACACACACACACTCACACACACATAAAGTGTTCCTGATCTTGCCCGTAGGTTCCATCACTGACCCATCCCCCAACATGCACGCAAGCATGCACGTGCCTTGTTCACATATTCTACCTGCTCTTAATATCAAACTACTTCTACTTCTTTGGAGTGCTGAGTTTTTCACACCCCTGTGCTTCTGGGCATGGTGTTCCGTCTACTCAAAAATCGTCATGTCCCTCCTCTGCCTGTTGGGCATTTAAAATTCCACTCAAGCTTGGCTTCCTTTGTTATACTTCTACATACTAGGTTCTCTCAATCTCTGGTAAACGTATACTTCCTTCTTCTTCCAAGCCACTTCCGTGCCATGTAAATGACTCTACTGATGCGCTTGCCTCCACTGTGAATGTGGTGAAGCCTGTCTCCCTGAGGTCTGAGATTCCTTGAGGGCAGGATCCAGAGTCAATTTTCTGCTTCCTAGTGGATGCTTGTGTGATTGACTGAGCGAATGAGTGTATAAATAACTGAGTGAATGTGCCTCAGGTCCTCCAAGTTGGGAATATCTTCCCTCCCAGCCACATGGAGCTGTGCAGAGGATTGAGGTAGCGAGCGTATGTAGGAAGGCTGCATTCCTAGTGCAAAATACCATTCCTGTCAGGTCATGGTTACTGGACGGGACTGACTGCTGATGTCGCATCAGAATGTTTTCATAAGTAATTTTTGTTGGCCTCAGACTTTATTCCAAACTGCAAATGCTTTGAAATTATCACAGTAGAATGAATCCCCATGCAATCATCCATAAAGGAATCATCCTGGATGGCACAACCTGCTGAACACCCAATTTCTAACCGAAAGATCGGCTGTTTGAATCCACCCAAAGACACCCTGGAAGAAAGGCTTGGTTATCTGCCTCCGAAAAATCACCCACTGAAAACCCTATGAGGTACAGTTCCACTCTGACACACATGAGGTCACCATGAGTAGAAATAGACTTGATAACAACTGATTGATCATCCATAAAATATTTAGTGAGCAACGGCTATGAGCCCCTCAGTAACCTGGGTGCTGGAGATACAGCATTCCCTGCCTCACAGGGATGGCACTCGGAAGTGAAGTAAAAAGACTCAGGTCTTACTCGTGTTTATTTCTTTTCTCAGAGTAGTTTTGTTTTGTTTCGATTTCTAACTGGAGCCTGATTATCAGTAATGAGTTGTGTGGCAGCTAATTTGTAGCATATTATGAACATCTAAATCTCCAAAATTTTAATTTGACCGACCAAACATGGAATTTTGAAATACTCTATTCTGCTCCACATTTGAATTTCTTTAGAGAATGGAACCAACCAATTTCCAAATTAAAAGATAAAACGGGACTCTGAAATAGCTGATAAAGTAAAATACACCTTTTGAATGTCTTTTCATTGATTTTCAGTGGTATTCATTGTTTGCTTTTCTTTTATTTGCTTGTGCCATGGAAATGTTAGTAGTATGAAATAGACTATATATTTTTAAAATCTGTTAAATAGGCTATATCACAGAATAGACCAGCCCAGGCCCAATGTTTCTGGTAACATTTTATATGGATATTTAATATCAAAGGCTAGGTCTCAAGGCTGACGAGTTTTTCATGTTTCTAATGAGCAAGACGTACTTAACATCTCACTGCACTGCAAGCCAGAGTTTTATAAACTCTGATTAAACGATTCAGTTACAGCAAGATAGACTAAAAGTGTCAGTCCAAAATCTTTTGCATCTGCCTCCAGCTATCTAATAAGAGACTTGGCAGAATGTTTCAGCTAAATGTGAAGCTATTCAAATTCTCAGCAAGTTTTTTAAATCCGCATTTGACGTTAGAGACCACATGTCTAATAATTAGCCATGTGTTAAAATCATAGGATTTTGTTTCACCAACAGAAGAGATAATTGTTTTAAATATAAATCCTAGCCTTTCTGCATGAAAGATCCTACCTATCACATGGCCTGGATAATAGAAACAAACTATGCTGGGGGAGGAGAGGAAACGTTTTCCACATCAATCCATAGTTAGAAACAAGCTTTAAATTCTCTATCCTCATATTACTACCAAGGACTACATACATTCCAATCCACGTCTTTACTATGTCTTTACACTTAGAAAAACAGAGAATGGGGGGTGATCTTTCATTGTTCAAAGACTGGCTGTTTTTCAATAGCCTTAAATAGTTATCTAATTGGTGAGATTATTTCTAGGGCTGTAGGGCAAGCTATCAATAAAAATAATGAAGAGATTGTGGTAATTACAGGGGCCTGTGTCAGTACACACTTATTTTTCCTTCCCCTGAAGTATGTCATGCAATTATTTATACATAAAGTGAAAGAAATGGTTATTAAACCTTTATTAAAGAGGTTGGAGACAGGCTATTCTTCCACTAAGAAGTTTAATGGTTTTTAAACCAAGCAATCTTTAACGTATGGTGACAAATGGGTATATTAAAAAGACTCAGTAAGATGACTTATAGGTTAGTAACAAATGATGTGTCCTGCCAGCCTCAAATGAATAACTCTTTAGATATAAACACCTTTCAACCTGAATAATTCATTTTAAGCTAAGACTTTTATGCACACATTCATTCATTCATTCACTCTTTGAAGAAATATTTATTTTCTGTTATATGCCCAGCATGTCTATCGGGGGGAGGGAGGCAAATTATGTTACCTGGTCTGTATATTCTATACCTAGTTTTGGAGACAATACATTCATGTAATAAATGAAGGATGCAGACTGTATGGTAGAAGCGAGTTGTCATCAGTGAAGATGGAATTAAAAGTGAAAAGGAGTTGTTACTGAAAACCTAGCATGAAAAGTGAAATGGAAAGATGGGTCTACTCTTGGAGGAAATTGCATGGACATTCCAGATGGGAAAAGAACTGAGAAAAGCCTTGTACTCTGGAATAAACTCAGTGTGTTTGGTGGAGCCAAGGAGAAGCGGATAATTTATGCAGAGGAGTAGAGGGTGATACAGCGGAATAGGTACAGTGACATCAGATTATGGAGGGCTGTGAATTACAAGCTAATTTCTATTTTATTTTATTTTTGCCTGTTATACAATTTTCCAAAACAGAGACAAAAAGAGTGAGAGCGTGCACTGAGTCTGCCACTAATCTGTATGACCATAAGCAACTATTTCAATATGTCTGGGCTTCCACATGCATTATGTATACATTGATCTATTGACCTAAGGGTCCTTTTAATATCTCTATCTTATGTAAAATTCTACAATTCCAAAGTTCATAGAGCCCTGCAAATTCAATATGATAGTAAAAGGATATTAGACCCAACTACAATGCAGGTATTAAAAGGTCTACTTGACCTGGAATAAACCACTCACAACATGAGAAAAGGATGAAACTATGGGGAGTTATATGTAAGCTATCTCCTCCTCCATGGCCCCATGCCTCTATTTCTCACTGTCTACGAAACTCACTAACTTCTACTCTACGCTGGACACTTTACATGAAGTCAATGTTATATTCATGTTAGAAATAAGAGGCTTGGAGAGAGTAACACTAAAGTTATACAACTAGTAAGTAATCAATCTGTGATTCAAACCAAAGCCAATTCCTCTTTAAAGCCTATTTATTCTATATCCTTTAGTGAAGATCCGCGGCGGTAAACTCTTTTGGGTTTATTTTTTTAACCTAAAAATGCCTATATTGTGGCCTTGTTCTTGACAAAATATTTACTGTGTTCACAGTGGTAGGTTGGTAGCTATTTTCTCTTAAAACTCTGAAACTTTCACTTTCTTCTGCCTTTCATTGTTGCAGCTGAAGAGTCTGCTATCAGTGGGATTTTCTATAACTGGTTTTTTGTTATTGGTGGTGGGTTTTTTTTGGATAGTCACTTTGTTATGGGATTTCTGCAATATCACTACGTTGTGAAGGCATGGATTTCTTTTTATTTATTCTGTGTGGGAAATCTCATGCCTCTGAACCAGTGTCTCTTAAACTGTCACCTCATCTCCCTCTTCCCAGTTTTCTCATTCTGGAAATCTGATTTGAAGTATCGTAGACCTTCTCAAGCTACCCTTCATGACTCTTAGCCTCTTTTTCATATATATATATATTCCCCATTTGCTAGTCTTCCTGTGCTGCATTCTGGATAATTTCGTTAATCACTAATTCCTTCTTAATCTGTGTTTAAACTGCTTAATTCATTTCTTGAGTTTTAACCTTCAACAATTACATTTTTTCATGTCTAAAAGTTCTACTTGATTCTTTTTCAATCCCCCTCAGTAATTTTTGATAGATTTGGGTTGCTTTTTAATTATTTAAATTTTATCTTTTTATATTTATCAGAGTTTCAAACAGTTATTTTATATATCTGAAAACTATGGGAGCTGAAAACATGCTTCTTTTCTTTTTTTTTTTTAACCTCTATTGACTATTTTCCATGGTAGCTTGTTTTCTTAAGTGGTGATTTTTGATAGTGGGTTCATACTTTATCGAATTTAATTTGTGTAAATCTGTAGAGTGAGTCTGAATTAACAATGCTCTTCTCCACAAAAGGTGACATTTTCTTCTGCTAAAAGCCAAATATTGTTCAGTGACCTGGGCCACGTTAGCTTCCTCGATGTTGTTGTTAGGTGCCATCGAGTTGGTTCTGACTTATAGCAACCCTATAGGACGGAGTAGAACTGCCCCATCGAGTTTCTGAGGAGCAGCTGGTGGATTTGAATTGATGACCTTTTGGTTAGCAGCCGAGCTCTTAACCACTACACAGTCAGGGCTCCTCAGTAGTTGGAGTTTAATTTAGTCATCTCAACTTCAGTTTCTTCACCTGTTCTCAGGTCTAAGACTTAGTCATTTGATCTAGATTACAAAAGTGATAGTCTTCTGGCCTACTGCTCGATGATATGCATCGTCTTAGAAGTGTTGTTGACTCTTCTCCCTCACCCTAGACATTTGGTCATCTGCCAAGCATTATCAATATTTTCTTCACAGTAAATTTTGCATTTGTCTTTTCTTTTCCATAATCTGGACCCCTCTTACCACCCATATTTTCACCTATAATACTCTAAGCCTCCTCAATTGAGTTTTCTAGTTGGCCTTCTTATCCCTCTCTTATCACTAACACAACACTTTAAGATTACACTTCCTCAAACACCTATTTGTGTATTTATTGCTTAAAATCTTTGAATTTATCACCATTAACTATTAAATATAATTTTAAAGTGTTAAAAAGCAAAGATGTCACTTTGAGGACTAAGGTGTGCCTGACCCAAGTCATGGTATTTTCAATCGCCTCATATGCATGTGAAAGCTGGACAATGAATAAGGAAGACCAAACTAGAATTAATGTCTTTCAATTATGGTGTTGGTGAAAAATATAGAATATATCATTGACTGCCAGAAGAATGAATAAGTCTGTCTTGGAAGAAATACATCCAGAGGGCTCCTTGAAAGAAAGGATGGTGAGACTTCATCTCACTTACTTTGGACATGTTATCAGGAGGGACCAGTCCCTGGACATCATGCTTGGTAAAGTAGAGGGTCAGCAAAACAAGGAAGACCCTCAATGAGATGGATTGACACAGTGGCTGCAACAATGGGCTCAAACATAGCAATGATTGTGAGGATGGTACAGGACTAGGCAGTGTTTCATTTTGTTGAACATAGGGTCACTATGAGTCAGAATTGACTCGAGGGCACCTAACAACAACAACAGCTATAGCAGTGTTCAGTAGAGTTGTACTGGAACACAGCCACACCTGTTCATTTACCTGTTGTCTATGGCTGCTTTTGTGCTACAACAGCAAAGCTGAGCAGTTGCAACAGAGATTGTATGGTCTGAAAACTCTAAAATATGTACTATACTTTGCAGAAATAGTTTGCTGACCCCTGAACTACAGAATAAAACCCAAATTCTTGTTCTTAAGTATTCAAGGATCCCAAGAAGCTTCTTCAGCCTTCTCTCTCACCACTCTCCTTAAAGAATCAATATTTTAAAATACTTCATTAACAAGGCACATACAATTCTAGACGTTCTACATGACTGTGTCCCTTTGGCTATCCTTTATCCTACCCATTTACCTATGTTTGCACAACCTCCATGGCCCAGCCTACACACATTTTCCCTCACAAAGCTTTTTCCCAACCACCTCAGCCCATAACTTCATTCACATTGTAACTTACAAATCATTGTCTAGAATATTAGTCTATATTGATATTTCTCTTCTCGTGTATATATCCCATTTCTCCAACAAGACTGCACACTGTATCTCCAAATCCTTTAAGTAGTCAGCACCTAGAACAGGGCCTTGAAACATAGCAAAATGGAAATGCTGGGGTGGGGAGAGGAGATTTTGAGTTCAAACAGAGCTGGATTTAAATCTATTTCTATTACTTACTGGCTTGAGCAATTTCTTAGCCTGATTGAGTCTCAGTTTCCTCATGGTTAAACTGAATACATAATCATATTTCTTTGGCACTCAGCACTTCTCCTTCCCTTCTCATCACACTGGTTTTACTTGACTTCTTCAGTGTCTGTTATCCACACAAGACTGTAAGCTTGATGAAAGAAGGGTCACAAATGCCTTTTTCACTGCGGAATCCTCAACTTTTGGCAGAGGGCCAGCCTGGCTGGCAGCATTCATTGAATGAACAGATAAAAGTGTAAATCACAGAAGTTTTCAATAAACATGTCTTCTCTTCTATTTTTCTCTTTGACTTTCCTATACATTACATAGTACTCCTTGCCATCGAGTTGACTCCAACTCATAATGACCCTTTAGGACAGAGTAAGACTGCCCCATACGGTTTCCAAGGAGAGCCTGGTGGATTCAAACTCCCAACCTTTTAGTTAGCAGCTGTAGCTCTTAACCACTACTCCACCAGGGTTTCCATACATATAGTAGGAACTCAATAATCATGGTGACTTCATTTTAAGTAGAATGCAAAGAGCGCCTTATATTCAGCTGATTTGTTAGGAAACAGATTAACAAAAATGTAAGGTAAAGAGAATCAAATGAATCACATTTGTGAAAATCATGTAATTACTTCAAAGTCTCCAGAAGACAGTGTTTTCCTGTTTATATAGGTCATGCTTTTAAAGAGCCTACCCTCTGGAAGTCATGAAAAGCTACATATTTGGCTTCAAAAAGTAACTACATTTTTAGAAATTCTGGATATGTTGAGGGAAAAAAAATGTTCATAACTCCAAAACCAAGTGCCTACAAATATCCAGGGCTTCTCAGTCCAATTTCCTTTGGCTGTTTCACTTTGATCTTTCTTTTTAGGTGTAGGTTGATATATACCCAAAAAGACATGAGAAGGTTTTCCGTGAATCCAGTATTCACTTTCTTTTTGCACTGTTCCTATCAGACATTTGAGTGGAAAGTGCAAATGAAGGAGCCCTGGTGGCACAGTGGTTAAGCATTTAGCTGCTAATCAAAAGGTTAGCAGTTCAAATCCACCAGCCCTTCCCTGGAAACCCTATGGGGCAGTTCTACTCTGTCCTGTAGAGTCGCGATGAGTCAGAATCAACTCGATTGCAAAGGTTTTGGTAGAAGTATCTGTGATTAAGAGGCTCAGTTCAATGCTAAAGGAGCATCATACAAAAAATT
>NW_004443981.1:163049-164601 GCF_000243295.1 Trichechus manatus latirostris
GCAAGTTTTCAGTGCATTGTGGCCATGGCTGCCTTTTGTATCTCTTTTCCTCACTTCTAGCTTTGGCAGCAGTTCTTATGCATTATTTAAAGTGAACTAAATAATATTATTCATAAATGCATATAGCTTCTTCCCTCTCTCTCCTCCCCTATTCTTCACACCATGATATTGGAGCTGGGAAGGAGAGCAAGTCAGGTGAAGCACAAAATAATTTATTATACTTTGTAATTCCTCAAAGAGTATTTTATCTCTGCTTTCCTCCCACACACATTGTATGCACACCGCTGCTCTGTGGGTCACTTCAGACACCCAAAGCCAAGTCAGACAAAGCCTATATTACCTGTAAATTATCTCTGTAAACCATGTGAATCAGATAGCACAAAGGCAAAGGGCACATCCAGCGAAAAGGCTGAGTCCTGTGATTAATGAATTGGAGAAACAGGAGGCAAATAAAGTAGACAATTTTAATGAACCTCTTACCCACGTCCAAGGCTTGTGAAGAAGGGGCACCCACATGCAGGACGAAAGCAGGAAAAGGGGTAAGAGAAAAGATAATATTTTAAGGATCAAGCACTAAGCAAGGTATAGACAATTAGAAGCAAAATTGACTTTATCTTTGAAATCGTAGACTATAAAGGTTATAATCCAAAGGTCTACTCATCACCAGCCCAGCCTGTGGGCACATATGACCTCAGAAAAGCAAAAATAATTCAAGCTGCACTGGATTGTTGCCCCCACAAACTGACACAGGAAGTCCATTGTATACAATGCTCCCTGGCTCTATCCACCCAAGTACATCTGTGTATTCTACGATAGATGTTGAAATGTGTTAGAGTAAGACTACCACCACTGGCTACTGCCACTGCTTCACCACACCCGATCATGGCACTATGGTATTACCTGCTACTTACCTGCCCAACCTTTCTCTGCCATTAGACACCGTCATTCCAATAGGTACTCTCCCTGCTGGTGCTCTTCCCAGACATACAGTAGGATACAGCATCTCCCTGTCAGTGGTTTCCAATGACCCACTGGGTTTCCAACCCCCTAAAGTTAGTTGTTGCTTATCTGCCACTCGTTTCTTCTTTAATCCAATCAATGTTCAATACCTGCTCTGTGCCAAGCCCTGTCTAGGTGTTAGAAATATGGTTATGAACAAGTCAGCTTGCTGCTAAATTCTAGTGAGATAAAAAGATTTAAAAAAGTAAACACAGAGTGAGCAAGATAATTCCAGCAATTGTTACATATAACAAAGAGAATTTAATTTGGTTATCTGATGGCCATATGTGGCTGAGCAACAACACATAAAGAGCTTCAGTCCTCATACCATGAAGCACAAAACCAGCCCATGTGCCTCCTTTCATCAAGGTTCAACCTGACTGTTCCTGCTCTAGCCCACGCATCACCATTCTAGCCAGCAGAAAGGAGAACAGTGAAAGGAAAAGCACATTGCCCCACCTTTAAAGACACATTCCCAAGTTGCAAGCACTACTTCCCCTTATAGTCTACTGCTTAGAACTAGGTCACATGGTCACATGTGGGAAATGTAGTC
>NW_004443981.1:177760-180096 GCF_000243295.1 Trichechus manatus latirostris
TTTGAGAGCAGACCCTAGGCATATGATAACTTCCAGATAAGCAATAATGTTCCTTGTAAGACTGTCAAAAACTAAAAAACACCAAACTTGTTGCCGTTGAGTTGATTCCAACTCATCGAGACCCTACAGGACAGAGTAGAACTGCCCCATAGGGTTTCCAAGGAGAGGCTAGTGGATTTGAACTGTGGACCTTTTGGTTAGCAGCTGAGCTCTTACCCACTGTGCCATCAGGGCTCCAAGGCAGTCAGGAAAGGGGCATAGGTGACTGTAATTTCTTCCCTTGCTGACAGTTGCTTTGCCCATTGGTAACTCACAGTCTTAGTGCCTTGGATAGTATTCCTTTTGTTGTGGCATCTTAAGTTTGAGTAGCTCTAGGAGTTCACAACTGCACCAAGACACCCCCTGGCCAGACATGTATTTAATGATGCTTCCTATTTGGCTGGCTGGTTCTCCACTACCGTTGCTCAGCCCAATTTGTGATATCCTTTTAGTCTCTCAAACTACCTCACCATCACACAAGCTTTATTTAGTGACTTGATGACCAACCTTTTCCACAGCTCTGTAAAAACAAATAATGGAAACATCACTAGGATATGTATTATTATTATTAAATTGAGTATTTACTATGCACCAGGCAATTTTAAGTTCTTTATATATAAACCCATTTAACCTACTCAATAGTGCCTGTTACACAGAAATTACTCAATTGAACACAGAGTAAGCTCCTTATGTGTATATGAGCATGTACGTCCACAAACATGACATATAATTTTAAACTGAATACAATTGTCTTATTGGTGTCTACATTTCTTGTATGAATCTAGTATTTTCGAGCAAAATCTGAGTTTTTTAACTCCACCACTGGTGAGAGGGGAGATATTGAAAATGACAAAGACAGGGAGGAGTCAAGAATTCTCTGACTGTATTGGAAGAACTGTGACTGCTCATCCCAACACTAAGAACTGGCCATGTAAGAGTTAGTAGAATGATTGAATTCCAGTACTAAAAACCACAACAAAAAAGCCAAAAATAAGTGAGAATAATACTCACAGTATACGTGTTAAGCCAATATTTATAGTTTTTATGAATGTTCTTCTAATCAGGTGGGACTACATCCAAAGAGGCACAGATAGCTGGTTGGCAAGGAAGGTGGTGAGACCCCAGTCCCATTCCATGATGTGGGACAGAAGGTGCAGCTCTGTCTGCTGAAGAAGAACCCCAGCTTCTTGACCTTCGTTCATTACCTGTGCCAATCTCATGCCAACATGCCATTTTATGTCTGGGGAACTAATACTTCTCTCCTCATTCATCACTCTATTTCATCTTGTAGTTCAGATTTTGTACTGCTATCTAAGAACACAACCATAATTTTAAATGTTCTGAGGCATCAGTAATGTGCAAGTAAATAACTATCTGTCAGTCTTGAATCTGTATTCACTCAGCAGTTGCTGAGTAGATAGTACAAAGATAAACTTTCCCAGATCCTTACTTTGATTATTGCAAACATAAATTATTAATTTTATGATAAATATTCTTAAATGCATTTAACAAAGCCAAGAATATTATAAATCCACAAGGCACACTCCTAAAGATAACTTGCCTATAAGGAACTCTGGGATTGAGCTATTTCATGAGTTATTTCCTTTCTCATGTACAAAAGGCTGCAGGAGGCTCAAGATTGCATGATAAAAGGAATAATTGATTATTCTTCGAAGTAATAGACATATTTACCCTATATTTGCTTTACTATGTGCCTATCTCATTGGAAGAGGAGGTTATGTGGAGGAAAAACAAACTTGCCAGACCACAAGGAAAATTGGAATCCTAACATCTCACTTGGGATGCCCCCATAACAACCTAGACTGACTCACCCTCAGGAGAATTAGCATCCTCAGAATGGGGATCAAGACAAGGAGAAAGAGGTTGGGAGGAGAAGTGGGGTGGGGAAGAAGAAGTACAAGGAGAAAGAGAGGAAGAAGAAGATAAGGAAAAAGAGGGAGAAGGAGAAGAAAACCAAGAAGAGGAAGAAGTCATCCTTACTTTTGCCAAGTACTCACCATGAAAACCCTGACAGCTACTCTCACTTTGAATTATTATCTGGGAATACATGCTTTTTCTATTTAAAAAACAGTTGAAGAAACTAAGGAAGTAAGCAAATGATCTTCTACTTTATTTAAGTGTTAACAAAGATGGCCACTGTGAGGGAAGTTGACAGTATTAACAACTCAAAGGAAGCACATCCTTTAAAAATGACTGACAATATAGATTGAAAAGATGCATTAGTAACCAAACTTTATCCTTACAGAGAATGAGAGAAAAGATAAACATCACATAAC
>NW_004443981.1:180957-182115 GCF_000243295.1 Trichechus manatus latirostris
TTCTCCAGGGACTGATCTCTCCTGACAACATGTCCAAAGTATGTAAGACATAGTCTCGCCATCCTTCCTTCTGAGGAGCATTCTGGTTATATGTTTCCATAAATAGTGCATTCTGGTTGTACTTCCTCTAAGACACATACAGTTGTGGTGAGGATTAATTAAGCCAATGTTTCTACAACAATTGAGCACAATGCTGGTTCATATTAAGCAATCAGATATTGGGTAATTCTGTTATCACAAGAACAAACATTCTTTGCTTTTATAAGTAGACTTTATCTTGTTATTTTAAACCTCAAAATAAATCAAGAAGGCAGATGCTATTATTATCACTGTTTTACAGAAAAGAAAACTGGGAATAAGAGAGACTGAGTGCCTTTTCAGGGGTTGCCCAGTAATCTGGATTCCCCCCACACCTTCCTGACCAGCTCCCCTGTCCCCAACCCATCCCAGCACATTGCTTACAAGGATGATCAGAAATATTTAGTTCAGCTGGTTCAGTAGCAGAATTCTTGTCTTCCATTCAGAAGACTCGGGTTTGATTTCAAGCCACTGGGGTGGATTATCCATCAGGCAAGGTAAGCACCGTGCTTACCTTGCTTACCAGATCATCTGTAGTGAACAATTCACATTTTTTCACCACATCAAAGATTCTGCTTCTAGGTATGGCTGGTATCTGTCTCTGTCCCAACCACACAGCACCGTCATACAGAATCAAAGCCTCTTTTCAAATTTACAATCCCTGACAGGGTCCCAGTGAGCAAAGTAAATATGGGCTTACTTGTGTTTACTTCCTAATTTGTAGTGAAAAATTTCACGTTTTTCTGTGATGTGGTGAAATCTATATGAAATTGTTCACTACAGATTAGGAAGTAAGGACAAGTAAACCCATGTTTACGTTGCTTATTGGGTAATCTGCCCCTGACCACCACCTATCTGTCAGTGGAGGATTGTGTGTTGCAATGATGCTGAACAGGTTTCAGTGAAGCTTCCAAACTAAGACGGACTAGGAAGAAAGGTCTGGAGATCTACTTCTGAATATAAGCCAATGAAAACCCTATAGATCACAACAGACTATTGTCCAAGATGGTGCTGGAAGATGAGGAGCTCCCTTAGTTTAGAAGGCACTCAAAATACACAGTGGCCACAACAGTGAACTCT
>NW_004443981.1:183031-185084 GCF_000243295.1 Trichechus manatus latirostris
GAAGACAAGAGCTAGGAGGATCATGGCACAGTTGAGGATGTAAAGGCAGCAGGGGCAAGACTGTGCAGGGTTTGTAGGCATAGTGGGGATAAAAACCACATCCTAAGAGTGATGGAAAGCTGCTGAAGGATTACATGGAGGGGGGTGACTCAGCTCACTTTGTTGTTGCTAAGATCCGTTGTATGAGGACTAGACTGGAGGATGACAAGAGTAGATGTAGGAGAGTAGCCTGGAAGGCTCCAGAGAAAAACATGTGATGGCCTGGACCAGAATGGTGGCCTTGAAGTGGGGAGAAATGCTTGGATTCAATATATATTTTGGGAGGCAGACTTGACCTGGCTTGTTGATGTGTGATTGAAGGCAGTATTCCCATATCCCTGGAGTTCTTCAAGACCTCCTTCAGAATCGCTCTCTCTAAAGCTTACCTTGACTTCATAAACCCTTGGTTCATGCACTATTGCAACACTTCTTTGTATTTTTATGTCTTTCTCCTGTCTGTCTTCCCCAACTGATTTATTACTGCCTCATCTTATTTACCTTTGTATAATCGACTGGTACTGACACAGATTTTCATTAACTGTGTGACAATGGAAAGCAGGTAGAGTTAGGAATCCTAACTCCAGCTTTAACCTTTAACAGATACCTAGTAATCATACAAAATTTAGCTTGCTGTGACTGCACTTGAGCTTCTTCTTTTACTGAAAAAATTAACACCTGTTCTGTGCATCTTTTGTGGTTTCTCTGAGTATTTCACAAGATAATGCATGGGATACATACAAAGAAAGGTACCCTTGTGCAACCATAAGCAATATTTCAGCATTTTAAAAATAAATCAACATTAAGGATATATAACGATTTGTTTTGTTTCCACTTATTACACAGACAAGCCATGAATTTCACACTTCACGAAGAACACCCTTTATGTAGTGTGAAAGTCATGGAGGAGAATGAGAATCAAAGCCACTTGGTACTTTCAAAGAAATGAAATATACATAAACACAAAAAAGAAGAAAAGCAAACAAGTATGGTGAAGTGTTTCTGTTCATTAGGAACAGATCTGTTTCTGTCCACATCAGTTGAAACACTCTAACATTTCTATGCATCTGAAGTTTTCAAAGCATTTTGTCTTGTTAGATTTAGATTACATACCTCAAAATGGGTAAGATAATATATATTCCTATTTTACCTTTTGAAAGAAAGATTAAGTAGCCTTTGCTGGGTGGGGGAGGTCAATACCAGGACCAAGACTCATAATTAAGATTACTAATTACCTATTTGGCCGTGACCACTATCTATTACAAAATTTGGAGAAATGCAGTTGCCTCTAGCTTGCCCTTTTTAAAAGTTAAAGGGCAAAAATGACTTCTGGGAAGAACTGAGCATTGAGGACGAAATGTAAAATCATTCTGTGGCTTCAAGTCATTATTCTTATCGATTAATAAGGAGCGTGTAAAGTGAGTATTTCTACAAGTCCCCATTATGATCATGGCATGTGTCCTGGATTACGCCTCTTAACATATGTCCACTGTGTACTTGTATAACCTACTATTGATTTTGAATTTGCTTAAAAGTAAGCAATAAAGTACTGTATATTGCAGTAGCCTAAAGAAAATCAATAAGTAACCTCCTCCAAAAAAAAAAAAAAATACTCATCCTACTCCACAAAAGCAATACACTAACTATAAAACACATTTATGTTAGACATCTAAAATTTGAGATGAATCTATAAGTGGAATTTATTAAATTTTTCAACATTTCCCAACACACGTGCATACACACATACAGTTGCACATACAAATATTCTATAAATAAAAGACAAAATCATCTAAATAATACAAAACCGAAAGCAAACCCACTGCCACCGAGTCAATTTCAATACGGAAGATCATTTTTAAAGCCCTCAAGAAGTGGACTACCACCATACAGGTTTGTGATTGTTAAAAGAGTTTTAAATTCACCAGTTAAGCAAATGGCACTCATAATCAGCCTTCAGAATGGTCCTTAGAATCCAATATTTTCCTAGAATAAAATAACCTATAAAGCCAGAATCAAA
>NW_004443981.1:186938-197292 GCF_000243295.1 Trichechus manatus latirostris
GTTTCTCTAGAGAACCCAGCCTAAGACACCGAGTTACTGAGGTCATATTCAGCCAAACTGGAAAGCCACAGGGCAGGGTAGAACTGCCTCTCATTTTGGGTGAACTCTGCAACCAGCCAATTAATCCCAAACCAGTTTTCAAAAGGAAGTTGTGAAACTAAAACAGGGAAGCGTCTACCTTTGCAGACAGGTGGAAATCTACATTGACATGTGTGTGTATATGTGCATGTTTTATACATTTTACTTATATGCATATGCACATTTGTGTACACATACAAACTCACAGAAATATTCCAGACATAGGCTTATTCATTCATTTATTGGTAAATATCTATTCAGTGCTTGAGAAATAGTAACACTCAGGTATCAATGAGCTACAGCCACAAAAATGCTGCTTAATAAAATACATAAAACACAATCATCATTTGCTATTATAGCTTATGTATCTGATGGTCCCTGAGGGTCTATTGATCTAGGCTGAGCCTGGCTGCTCTCCATTGTCTTGCTGTTGTGTCTCTGGGCTGGCTGGCTCACTTGTCCATCTGTAGGTAAGCTGGGGACTCATGACAACAGAAAAAGTACAAGAGACAAAGCAGAAATATGTAAAAGCCTTTTAAGGTTTATGCTCTGAATAGCATGCCATCAAGTCTGCTTCACTGTATTGGAGAAAGCAAGTCACATAGGAAGGGGAAATAGATTCTACCTCTATAGTGAGAGGAAGGAGTCCCTGGGTTGCACAAATGGTTAAGTGCTGAAAGGTTGGTAGTTCGAACCCACCCAGCGGCACCACAGAAGAAAGGCCTGGAGATCTGCTTTGGTAAAGATTACAGCCAAGAAAACACTATAGAGTAGTTCTACTCTGTAACATATGGGGTCACTGTGAGTTCTGACCTGACGGCAATAGGTTTTGTTTATGTATGTATGTATTGTGAGATAAAATGCAAAATTACATAGGAAAGGGTGTAGACACAGAGATGAGTACAGAACTGGGGCCATTGACGCAATCTACCACAACTCCTAATATTGCCCTTGACAGGGAAGCCCTCGGTAGTAGCCTAAAGAAGCATAAAGATAATCTAGGGGGATAACACTTGTACATTTTTATTTAAAAATTTAATTGCCAAAAGATCTATTCCCTGATCCAACACTGCTGATAAAGCCTCATGTGTTTATAGGTAGAAAGAAATTTTCTCTTGGTTCACAAAATCAGGACAGAAAGGAATTAATTCCCTTTCTTGCCCTGCCAGTGAATTCAAGATCAGTGTAAAGCAGGGTGTTTGAAAACCGGCAAAATTTGTGTTCATGGACATGTCCCTCACCTCTTACTCATTGTTTACATCCAGTTAGGGTGATGTAAATATTTGCTGAACTTCCATCACTGTTGTTTTCTCTAAATTTTCAAAACTTTGATCTCACACAGAGATATCTCATGAAGTGACTGCAAAGATCATTATCCGTTTTCAGAACTTGACAGCTGAAATAACAGAATGTAAATCCAAATTTCTTCAGCGTGAAACCATGACACTTTAAGTCCTCATTCCTCTCCTTCTGCTTAAGCTGAGCTCCACTAGGGAAAACCTCTGGGGAACGCCAGTCCCTGACTTATTTGCCTTATATCGCAAACTGCCAGATGCCACCCAGGATACTGCCTTCAGCTCCTGCCATAAAACTTTGCTTTGTGCAGACGCAATTTCAAATGAGCCATGAAGTATTACATTCTCAAGAAGCGGAAGAACCTTGACTGGCTTCTCAGAAGCACAACAGCTGAAGTCATTGAAGAAACAGCAGAAGAGGTTGTAATGGATTCAGGGCCGTGCTTACGACTTGGAAAACAACTGTCACTTTGTGTTTTGGGAATTATTCCAGAATACAAAAGCTGAATGTTAATATGTTGAAGAGTAAGATGTTGTCATGGGAATAGGCACGTTAATTTCTGACCAGAGCAGAAAGAAGTTGCGTTCAGCTGATACCACCGCCATGGGTAGGGTTATTGATGATTGCATGTTCAAGAGTCCGCCAAAAATGGATCTCCTGTTTGGTGTTTCTTTGCATCAGTTCTAAAATGCACCAAGCACAAATGAATCATTCTTTCCAACCTTGTGTGTTTGGTATATCTAAATTTAAAGATGCACATGACACTTAACTCACAGTGGAAAATGCTCACCAGCCGGCCCTTGCCATCAAATGCAAATGGAGAAATTCTGCTCAGCCCACTTCTGATATTATAATTGGCATGTATGCAAAATGAATTCCAACATGAAGTTATCATCTGCTGCTCCAACAGAAGCTGATAAAATACTTTAATAGACTTTTAATAGAGCTTCTGAGACCCAGATCATGAAGGCGGGTGTATGCCATCCAATTCATTCCCTAACTTCCCATTGGCAGCGTGAGGCTTTCCAAAAAAAAGATTCACAGAGGCTTCTCTACGGAGTTAACGTATAGACTAGAGAAAGGCTCTTGCAGCTGATGGCTTTTGTTAATAACCTCCCTCAGTATAGAGGCAGGGTTCGCTAGATAAAAAGAACTAGAGAGAATCTTTAAAAACAGGCAAGATACTAGGGGAGTGAGCTTGTTTAGAAAACTGTTTACTGACACAAGGGTGGATTGAGTAAATCCTCTATTCTGCTAGGAAACAAGGATCAAGGCAAATTTTAACTAAAACTTGAACCCTAGCATTCGAAAATGAGAAAATGCAAGAAAAAAATAAACTGTCTCTGATGAATTATTTTCACATTGCAGTAGCCTCTTAAGCAAAATGACAAAATTATTTCTAAAAAAAAAAACAACCATTGTTGGTCAGACTGAATTAATATAATCTCAAGACTACCTTATATGCATGTGTTAGGAAGAATGATACCTCTACCCCCAAAGATGTCCACATCCGAATTCCTGCAACATGTAAATATGTTACCTTACGTGGCAAATGGACTTTGTAGATTTGATTAATGTGAAGAAGCTTCAGATGGGGAGATTATCCTGCATTACCTGAGTGGGCCCAGTCTAATCATGTAAGTTCTTAAAAGCAGAGAATCTTTCGCAGCTGAGAAGAAAGACACGTCATAAGGGAATAATAGACAGATGTTATGTTGTTGGCTTTAAAGACTCAAGAAGAGATCATGAGCCAAGGAGTGCATGTAGCCTCAAGAAGCTGTAAAAGGCAAGGAAATAAATTCTCCCCTAGAACCTGCAGAAAGGAACGCAGCCCTGAAGACACTTTGATTTTAGCCTAGTGAGACTCATGTTGAACATCTAACCTACAGAACTGTAAGATAATAAATGTGTGTTGTTTTAAGCCACTAAATTTGTGGGAATTTGTTATGACAGCAACAGAAAACTAATAGAATGTGCAAAATTTAATCAACAAATAAATATATCTTGTGTCCCTACTATATAGCCATCACTATCTCATTGGCATTAAGCCTATCCACAAAGGACTTGGATCAGTTTGCTATTGCTGCATAACAAACTATCCTAAAGCACAACGGCTTAAAACATCAATAGTTTATGATGGCTGAAATCTTCCAGTCAACTAGGGTGAGGCTGATGAGCCCAGGCTAGACCAGGGGCCTCTGCATTAGGCTTTTGGGGCCAGAGCAGCTATGCTTCTCGTTGCAGATCTTTGGGTCAGCTGGAGTGGCTTTGTTCCACATTTTTCTCATTCTGCTAGGACCAATAGGCTTCCAGAACTTTCTTTTACTATAGCAATGGCAAAAGCTAAAGAGAATAAGCCTCTATGTACAAGGTCTCTTACAGTCTAGGCTTGGAAATGACACATTGTCGTTTCCACCTACACGCCTTTAGCCAAAGCAAGTCAGATGACTACGTCCAAAATCCAGGGGTAGAGAAATATACTATGCCAACGTTGAGGCCATGGCAAGAGTATGAATCCAGGAAAGGTGAAGGTCTGGAGCCATAACGCAATCTACCACAGAACTGATGGCGTAACTGAAGAGAGGAAACTAATAAATATGAGACAACACATGTGAATATGTATAGTAGAAGGTGAAAGTACTGATGTATTAGCAAATCTACACCATATACAAAAAGGAATACAGTAGTTAATATATTTCCAATTTTTATGTCTAAAATTTATTTACCCTGGATTGCATATGTTTAAAAAACATGCACTCCATTTCACCATATTCAGAACACTTTTCTTCGAAAAAATGGAGAAGTTAACAAGGAATTTAGTGGTCTTAAACTGAAATTGACACAGCAGCTGCAATGATGGGCTCCAGCATAGCAATGATTGTGAAGATGGTGCAGGACAAGCCAGTGTTTCATTCTGTTGTACAGGGTTGCTATGAGTCAAAACCAACTCAACAGCATCTAACAACAACAACAACAAACTGAAATTGGAGTTCCTGGCTGGTGCAAACAGTTAATGAACTCTGCTACTAACCAAAAGGTTAGAGGTTTGAGTAAACACAGAAGTGTCTCAAAAGAAAGACCTGGTGATCTTCTGCCAAAAAATCAGCCATTGAAAACCCTATGGTTCTACTCTGACACACACAGGCTCATCATGAGTCAGAATTGACTTGACAGTGGGTTTAACTGGGATACTGAAATTGAGTTGAATACTCATTTCAGAAGAGATTCTAAATGACTGTTTTAAAAAAACAAAGATAATCAAACAAATACTGATATATATAGTAAAAAAAAATGAGGCTTAACTTGCAGGGAAAACAATACAGTTGAAAAATTCTGACTCAATGAATTACTTCCTATAGTAGATTGCAAATGTTCCACAAAATGTTCCCATACCTACTTCCATGATCCTTCACAGGGTGACTTTGCAGTTCCTCCAATCAAGAAATGGAGTCTATTTCTCTACCCCTAGAATCTGGCGTTCACCGTGGGATTTACTTTAGCCAACTGGACATTCAGCAAATGTGAAGGAAAAAGAAGCTTTAAAACTGCATGTGAGTTGGGGCTTGTCCTTTCATGCCACTGTAACCTTCTACCATTTTGTGATCTCCTGGAGTCTGGGAAGCTGCGTGGAGAGAAGTCCCAGCCATTCCCGTTGAACGGTTGTCCCAGCTGAAGCCCCAGGCATATGAGTGAGGCCATCCCAGGCCACTGAGTCCAGCTAAACTGGCTCAGACCAGAAGAACCAATAAACAACCACAGAATCGTGACAAGTAATACATATTCTCTCCTTTAAATCATTAAACATCAGAATGGTTTGTTACGCAGAAAAAGCTAACTGATAAACCTCCCTAAAGTCTCATTACTGGCAAATGAAAGAAGAACTAGGACTCTTTGCCATGAGACCAGAAGAAATGGTTGGTGCCCGGCTACCATTACTGAATATTTTGATCAAGAATCAACGAGATGGATCCTGATTAGGAGGAGAAAAAATGTGAAACAGAACATCAAATTCCTACGGAAACCAGACTTACTGAATCCAGTGAGACTGGGAGAACCTCCAAATCTATTGTCTTGAAATAATCTTTAAACCTTGAACCACGACTATCCCATGAAGTCATCTATAAACAACAGTTTAGCTTAATTAATAAATAATGTCAGCCTTGAACAACAACAACAAAAAGATAGAGACTCAAACCCAAAACATTCTATCCCTAGTCTATTCCACAAGTTCCCAACCTGGGGCCTGAATTAGTATGAGCAGTTCTATAACACACATGCACATTGTCTGTAACTAGCACTGGCAATGACAATAATACTATGCATTGTGTTCTTGCTATATTTCAGGAAATGTGCTAGTGATGTACCTGGATTATTTTATTGAATCCTCACCACAAACTTGGTAGTAGATCTTATTAATATATACATTTTCAAAAACAAACAAACCCATTGCCATCGGGTCGATTCCGACTCATAGTGACCCCACAGGACAGAGGAGAACAGCCCCAAAGTGTTTCCAAGAAGCAGTTGGTGGATTCCAACTGCCGACCTTTTGGTTAGCAGCCAATCTCTTAACCACTGCACCACCAGGGCTCCATATGAGAAAATTGTCACCCAGTAGGCCATCTGACACTTGTGTACACACTCTTAAAGAATAAAAAAATGCCTTGTTCCTAAATATACTATTATTTTTCAAATATATGTAGATAGTATTATGATATATAAAATACAAAGGTATTTAATGGTGTTCTTGATGGCAAAATAATACTTAATAATATTTTATTTCTACATTAAAATAGCATTTTTATATTCAAATAAGTTGTGGTTCAATTTTCCTATCTTTCTTATGTCAATACACAGAACCAGGTAAGTAAGGCTCTAATTCATACATTTCGGTATTCATTCAACAAAAAATTACTAATTGCCTCCTGTGAAAAATTGCCTTTACAGGGGTAGATTGTTTATAGATGTTTTGACAGTCTCAAAGTACATAAGTCAGCCAAACACCATAAATATAAATTATTACTACAATAATGTCTAATATTTAATGAGCATTTACTGAGTGTTGAACAAGTGTGGGCTGCATAAATGGAGTATGTTCAGATCTAAGCACTTTTTACATGTATCATCATATTTGTCCCTGAAAACAACCCAATCAGGTACTGTTACTAGCCCTGTTTTACCAATTAGAAAACTGAGGCACCAAGAAGCTAAGCAGCGTGCTCACGATCACACAGTTACTAAGAGATGAAATTGGGAGACAAACCCAGTAGTGTGATGCCATGCTCCATGTCTTGGTCATCTAGTGCTGCTATAACAGAAATACCACAAGTTGACAGCTTTAACAAAAAGTTTATTCTCTGACAGTCCAGCAGGCTAGAAGTCCAAATTCAGGGCGCCATCTCCAGGGGAGTGCTTTCGCACTCTGTCGGCTCTGGAGGAAGGTCCGTGTCATCAATCTTCCCTTGGTCTGGGAGCTTCTCTGTGCAGGAAACTCAGGTCCAAAGGACATGCTCTGCTCCTGGCACTGCTTTCTTGGTGATGTGAGGTTCCCACATCTCTCTGCTCACTTCTCTCTTTTATATCTCAAAAGAGATTGGCTTAAGACACTATCTAATCTGGTAGACCTCATCAACATAACTGCCACTAAGCCGTTTTATTACATCATAGGGATGAATATACAACACACAGGGTAATCACATCAATTGACAAAATGGTAGAAAATCATACAAACTGGGAAGGATGACCTAGCCGAGTTGACAGATATTTTGGGGGAACACAATTCAATCCATGACCCTCCACATTCCAATATGCCTCTCAAATATCACTGCTTTTTGTAAATACCTACTGCAGTCCATCAAAGACTAGATTAGCCTTCAAATTTTCTAGTAGACTCTTTTTTAAAAAATGCTGTATCACTTTGCCATCTTTATTTTTATTTATGAGCAATAATAATTACCTACAAATTTAAGTATACAGTGATGAGATGTCTAAAGGCAGTAAATGGAGCTTAATTGTGCATTGAATCTTCTCTTTTATTTTCACACTATATATCAATTTTAGAAAAGGTTTTTTCTAACCTTCTAGATATTTGAGAAGCCCTGGTAGCATGATGCTATCCCAAATGAAATGTTCAACAAAATATCCAGTACGTTTGAATAGTGCTAAAAGTAAGTTGTTCTACTCCTCCACACATACACTTGCCTCTTTTTCCATTTTCTGGTTGTATTTCATTTGCTAATCCTAAAGCAAAGAAGACACATATAATGTGTTTGCAGGTATTCCTACCTGCAGTAATTTTAAATCTTTGCTTAGCTGGTTACCCTGGAGAAGAAGCAAAAAGAATGGAAGAAGGACAACTCAGTTTAGATCATTTTTTCATTTTTATTTTAAAAAAAATTTTAAGCACATCACTAGACTTTCCATTTTAAAAACATTAGCCTAATGTTCATATGCTAATTACACCAGCATAGGAATTTTTAAAAGCCACATTATTAATTCTAATATGATATTGCTGGCTGGAGCCCAGGTGGTATAGCGGTTAAGAGCTTGGCTGCTAACCAAAAGGTCGGCAGTTCGAATCCACTAGCCACTCTTTGGAAACCCTATGGGGCAGTTCTACTCTGTCCTATAGGGTCATTATGAGTCATAATCGACTCGATGGCAATGAGTTTGGTTTTATTGCTGGCTGATGGTAAAAGCCATATAGTCACGGGGGACCAATGAAGATCTTTCAAGAGCAAAATCTTATCTGTGTGTGTTGTTGGAATTGAGCTGATGGGATTTGTCCCCCTCTTCCAGATGTTTTGAAAATAAGTTTTCTTTCTAAATGTGTTCCCTGTGCACTCTTCTTCTTTATTTGGTCTGAGTGATGGTCTGCACGTTATAAAATTGATGAATGTCTGCCTTTTTCCATTCTCTCACCAGATGAATTGGCCAAATATGACAGCTTTGAGAAATTGATGTATTTTATTTTTCAGTTAAAAAGGAGGATCTTCTTGTCAAATCCTTTTGCAATAAGAATTCTTTCCAGAATGAGATCATTGTCTGTATTTATCTTAATCAGTCCCTTACCTTAGCAGGTAAATCCAGTAGTATATTAAATATAATGACAGGATTCCATAGCCCATAATGTGTCCTTCATACTCCAAAGTGCTCAGGAAAATAAAGATCTAGGAGTACCTTGGGGATCTTGGAGACCGAAGTGTTAGAGCAGTTTCCGTGGATATCATTCATTTCATTAAAAAGTCTCATGACACTCAACACACATTGAATTTTATTGTTCTGCTTAGAGATAGGCTCAAGGTTCCCTTTTCCTGAAAGGGAACATTTTTCTAAGCCTTAAATGCCCTTAAATTAGCCCATCCCTTCCTTTTCTGTTTGTAATCTTTCTTTAAAAAAGAAGGAAAGAAAAAACACACCCTACTTTCATAATTCTCACCAAACTTCCTGGTCTATGTCTCCAGTACTCAGCTAAACTTTACTCTCAGTATTGCCAATACCAACTCAACCTGTTACCATTGAGTCGATTCCAACTAATAGCAACACTCATAGCAACACCATAGGCCAGAGTAGAACTGCCCCACAGAGTTTCCAAGGAGCACCTGGTGGATTCAAACTGCTGACCTTTTGGTTAGTAGCTGTTGCTCTTAACCACTATGCCTCCAGGGTTTCCAAGTATTGCCAATGGCAACTGCAATAACATCTGCAGCAAATGCTTCTTTCTTCATAGAGATAGAAGTCAAATGTCACCAGGGCCAGGCAGAAGACATGCATGAGGGCAGCAGGCTGGAAGAAAAGCCCAGGTCCCATGGAGAGAAAGTCACTGCCAGTCCTCCACCTCAACTTATGTTGCTAGGTAGGCACTGGAGCGAAGTATGCAAAATTAAATTATGACTTTTATATAAAAGATCCTGATTTTTTTTTCTGACATCCAGTTTAAAATTTTAGACATTCTGTAAGCCAGACCACCCACCCCCCAAAAAAAAAGCTATGATCTGAATGTGCTGCCCCTGCGTGACTTATGATGCAGCCTTTTTTTCTGGTTACTTCTCTCCACCCCAGTGGATTGTGTTTCCTCCCTCTCCTGAATTCTTATAGCACTTTATACCTCTCCTTTTGCATTTGTCGTCTTCGGCCATCTCAGATCAGTTCACCCCTGCACCAGGTACTCAGCGTTCAGCCAGTAACTGGGTTAAGCATCAAGGATGCTTATTATTCATTAAAACAAGGTTTTTCATTGTAGGAGAACTCCAGTTTTGGTTATTTGAACCATTTAAAGATAAGATCAAGAACACAGGTTCGTTTCACCGTTCATATCCTGTCTTCAGCATGTTGTTTTATCTGCAGGTAAACTCTCCTCAGGGCAGCAAGTTAACAGAGCATTTCTTGGCATCAAATCAAAAAATGAAAATGTCCATCATTCCTGTGTGTCTGTTTATATCAGTGAGGAAACTTTCCCAGAAGTCTCTGCATCCAACTTTCCCTTATGTCTCATTGGTCAATACTGGATCATATGACTCCCCCCCAGCCAATCCTGAGCCAGGTGAATGGTTTACCATAATGGGCTTGAACTAATCAGGATCTCATCTGAGTCATGTGATAGAGAAGAAGGCATCAGAACCAAATTAGGTCTCTTCAAGCAGCAAATAGGGGAAGCAATGCTAGCTTGGTCTTTAACCAACAGTGTCAGTGACAATCTCCTACCAGACTGTAAACTTCTTGGGGATGAAGACTATATTCCTGCACAGGAAAGTCCAAGAAAACTGCTACAGTCTTGAAGTAAAGCAGCGGGAATGGAGCCTATGAATTAATGGGCTGCTTTCTATCTCTAGAACTTAGCACAGGACTTGACATCGAATAAGGACTGAATGAGGAATCCCTGGGAGGTGCAAACAGTTAACGTGCAACTGTAACTGGGTTTTCATTTGTTTTTGATTTTGTTTTTTAGTTAAGGACTGAATAAACATATTTGAGAAGTCTC
>NW_004443981.1:197636-198627 GCF_000243295.1 Trichechus manatus latirostris
TAAATCAATAAGCCTGCAATATTGTTAATATTTCCTAAACACCTGTCCCTCACATCTCTAGGTAGCAACATCTTTGAGATGCAGGTATTTTTTTGGCCTCAGAGGGCAGAGATTTTTCATTCCTTGCCCCCTGCTTTCTGTACACTCTCCATTTTCTCCCAGATGGATATGAATAAAGATTGCCACTCCACTTCAGCCTTGCATTTTTCTTCTGAATGATACTAGGATTAGGTAATGAGATCAATTTATTGTTAATCTGAAGGAATTTTGTTTCCAATGAGACTTGTCAGACACAGTTATGTCCTTTGAAATCACTGTAATTGACCTAGCAGAGGTAAAATGCAGAACAGCACCTGTCTGCTCACAGTGAAGGCAATCAGTGACAACAGGCAGGACTGAAAGGAGAAATTGTGGCTCCTTTCCTGTGTGGAGCACTAATGTAGTGATGATGTGGTGGTGTCCTGGTAGCCTTTTCTGACTCAGATGCCAACCAGGAAAAGCATCCCCATGAAATGGCATATGGATAACCACTGAAGATGAAAAACAGTAACACGCAGAGAAGAAGCCAGGCCCTGAGCACCTTGTTCCCAGCTAGCGCCAACCACCAGCCATGTAAGGGAGGACATTTGGACTTTCCAGTCATCCCAGGGCCCTACCTGACACTACACAAATCAGAGGAAGCATCTATTCAACCCACAGAATCATGGGTCATTACATATTCTTGATGTTTTAAGCCACTACGTTTTGGGTTGTTCGCTCTACAGCACTAAGTGGTTGAAACATAGAAATCCTGTGAGAGAAACTGTGAGGGCTACAAGAGACTGATACTGAGACAGGAGCTGGTGCTAGGAGCTGCCTCAGTCTCCAATGACCTTCTTTTTCTAGTTCAAAGACATGTTTAGCACAGTAAACCCCTTTTTTCCTCAAGATGGCTTCTCTTCATTGCAACAGCTAATTAACCAACACTGAGAAGTGAAAATGGGCTCAAACA
>NW_004443981.1:199362-200133 GCF_000243295.1 Trichechus manatus latirostris
AAAAGAAGGGAAGTGGGAAATTAAAGGAAAGTGGAAGAATTAAAGCATTCCAGAACACCCCTTCCCAGCCTAGGCTTCCTTTATGTCTATGTGTTGCTATTTAGTTGGACAGATTTTAGCAAGTTAAAGTCTGAGTACAGTAAGTGACAGCAGAGGACAGACTGAGCAGGCACGGACCTGAGCACGGCATGGAGTAAGTCTTGGAGATGGCTCACTAGATTAGCAGAGCACCTTGACAGCAAGCAAAGATGGATTTGTTGGCATGAAAAGAGAGCTCTGACTCATAGGTGGGATTGAAGGATAACCTTATATCAGATAGGATAAGCTAGTGCATGGGGTCACCATAAGTCAGGGACTGACTTGATGGCAGCTGACAGCAACAACAAGGTTATGCTTAAACAAATTGAAAATCTCTTGGCTTCCAATGACAAAGTTTACTTCTCACTCATACTGTGTCTTTCATGTGTCATCAAGGAAGTCCTCTTCATCACAGTGATTCAGGAACTCAAGCTAGGCAAAGATCCATCCTGACATGTGCTCCATGATTACAGAGACAGGGAGGAAATGGTACCCAAATGTGGTTCTTAAAGGCTCTATTTCGCAGTGACATATCACTTTTGGTTACATTGCAGTGACAAAAGTAAGTCACATAGCCACACGTGCATTCAATAAGGTGTTGTTGTTGGGTGCCACCAAGTTGATTCCAACTCATAGTGACCCCATGTGACAGAGTAAAACTGCCCCCATGAGGTTTATTTGGGTGTAATCTTT
>NW_004443981.1:215182-216189 GCF_000243295.1 Trichechus manatus latirostris
ATGTAAATATAATAAGATATCAGTCCTATGATTATGTTATGTTATATGGCACAGTTGATCTTCAGATTATTTGATTATCCAGGTGGGCCTGATCAACCACATGAGCCTCTAAAAGTTTTCTCCAGCTGGTAGCAGAAGGAGAAGTAAGAGATATTTGAAGCATAAGAAGAATTGCTGCTTTCAAGATGGAAGGACATGGAAGAAGCAATGCTTGCAGTCTTGAGTGGCTGAGGGTGGCCTTCAGCTGACAGCCAGCAAGGAAACAGGGCCTCAGATCAACAGCCTCAAGAAACTGGATTCTGCCAACATCCTGAGTGAGCCTGAAAGTGGATTCTTTCCTGAAGATTCCAAAGGGAAGCTTAGCCTAGGAAACACCTCCAGTGTGACATCCTGAGCCATAAGACTGATCTGAGTCCAAACCCTATCTTCTCCATGCCTGCCAGTTATGTGACTTTAGGCAATTACTTCATGTTTGGGGCCTTAGGTTTCTTCTAGCATGACATGGGCATAATATGGGTTCAATGGTCCTATGTCCTATCCCTACTACTGTTCTGCGACTAGAATGTATTAAGACAGGAAGACTGCTGACACATACAAAAAAGAAACAAAGGGTTGCAAGGATAGGTCCTCATTAAATTTCAGAGTTAATCATAGAATCCAAACATTGAAAGGATGTGGATGCACAAGAAGTTCTATTAATACTGATGCAAGAAGGTCTATATATTGCTACATGTATTCATTCACATGACGAGCAAAAAATGTTGATAATATTCCCACTGCATGCATAAAAAGTAAGCTTGACTCTGCAGAGTTCACAAAAAAATAATAATTAAAATCGTATGACTGCCTTCAGAGCACTTAAAAATTCTAGTATATAATAAGATAGACACCCCTGAACAGACGATATACAAGGATATTAATGGGATATGTAAATTAAAAGACTAGAGTAAGTGCTATAGGAATTTAGAAGGGAAGACATCCTGCAGTCTGAGGCAGTCCAGGAAATG
>NW_004443981.1:217301-218603 GCF_000243295.1 Trichechus manatus latirostris
CCTCCCTCCTCAGTAAGCCATTTTAGGGTAGTAGATGGATGCTTGCTGCATTTTTAAACTGAAGTGTATATATTTTAGTTCTGTCGGGGAAAATGCAAATGTTTCAAACAATATTTGTTGAATGATGAAATAGCATGCTGCGTGCCCAATGATCAAATGAACGCAAAAAGTCTCTTTTCAAAAAAATAGAATTATGATCAGAAACAAATGCCACTTTTCTTTGTTTATAGTGACAGAAGATTTAAGGAGCTTAATTTTGTAGCTTCCCAATCAAATAAGCACCTGAATTTCGGTACATAAAGTAAACCTGTAAAACTTCTGAAATTAGTTCATCTTTAAGAAAGAGGAGAGAGTTCAACCAGGCTTTGAAGTGCTTTCCATTATTAAGCTACTTTGACAATAGATGGGGTGAGAACCCACACACCACCATTAAGGTTCAGCGTAAGAGGAAATTAAGTTGCCTTTTACACTTAACTTTCTATTATTGCTTTTCCATTTCTATTTAATCATTACATCTTTTCCTAAACGAGTAAGGGGGAAAAGAGTGAAAATAAAGAGAGAAAGAGAGAGAGAGAAAATCTCCACCCAAGTCGTTTCTAGGAAACTGAGTGTAACAGTTTTAAATTTGCATTGTAATTACTTATAAAAGGGAATTTAATTCATTTGCCTCTCATAGCTCATTTTTCAGATATAATTAAAATGACCACGGGAAGCAGGCTAAAATAGCAGAGCCGATTTGTACAGAATAGATTCAAGACTTTTCACAGTTTTAAATTCTTTTAAGTTCTGGTTTGTGAGAACAAGAATGTTCCAATCATTCTCTTCTAAATAAGCACAGTTCAAATATGGCATTTGAAATAATCTTGTCAAAAGCTTATCATGAGTGTGGACGTAGGCTCCTGCCCTTCCAAGTAGACCAAGCCTCATGCTATCACTTAGAGGGCAAAGGAAAGGCTGAGACTTTAAAATACCTCCACACATTCCAATGCCCCACTAGAAATGCCTAAATTCCAGAGACACTGATTTCCTGGCTTCCTGGGAAATTGTGAACCTCCTTTGGAAATTTAACCTAATCATCAATTTCTACTGTATCAATAAGTTTAACAGATCAGCTTTTTTTTATTGTTATTGTATTTAGATGAAGGTTTACATAGCAAACTAGTTTCTCATTAAACAATTATTACACATACTGTTTTGTGACATTGGTTGCCAACCCCACATTTTAACAGATAAACTTTTCAGAGCTGCCATTGGTCAAGCAAAAGTAGGATTATGTGAGCACTGAAATTCTGGAAACTGAAT
>NW_004443981.1:219559-220918 GCF_000243295.1 Trichechus manatus latirostris
GTGAGAGAATAAATTTCTCTCTGTTGAAGCTATCCTCTTGTAGTATTTCTGTTACAGCAGCACTAGATGGCTAAGACAACATCCCAATGAGGCAAGCCAGGGACAACACAAGTTAACTAAATCCCCTAGAAAATCATGAGAGAAGCTGCACTACCCTCAGTCTCACCAGTGATGGGTGCTTCAGAGAATCATCCAATCCAAAGTACAGCATAGAGGAAAATTAGTAATCATTGCACCGTTCTCTCAGCCAATCAACACGTTACCTAGAAAGTCTCTTTCTCCCCACCTGACTCTAGTCACCACTTAAGAGAGAGTGATACAACTTCAAATACTTTAATGGCTCCTCTGCTTTTAGAAAAATAAAAATTTCTTTCGAAAAAAAAAAAAAAAAAACTTATCATAGCACATGGCACCCTTCTCCCCAGTCCCTGACATCTAATATTCTGGCCATAATGAAATACTTTGATTTTCCTAAACTTGTTCTGTTCCCCCTTGCCTTCACTGTACACTGTGTCTAACACGTCTTTAACCCTTTAAGAATAGCCAATTTTCTCATTCATCAACCAATGGATATGTTCTACAAACATATTTTGAACATATCAATACCCAGAAAAGTAAATACACATTACTGATTGTTCAAAGCACTTGGAATTGAAAGGCAAATAAAACTTTCATTTAGCAAATACATATTAGGTACTATGTGCCAGGCATAGTCTCTGCTCAGAGAGGATTTAGAGCTGCCTATGTCCTCCAGCCAAAGACCACCAGGAATACACCTAGAGTCAAACAAATTTGGATTTATTGACTTGCTACAATGAGTAAGATCACATATATGGGGAACCAGGGAATGTCTCAGTAAAAGGGTCTTAGAAAAGATTCATAGTTATTTGAACTTGTGTTGGTTGTTTGGAGCTTTGCTCTGGTTTGGATGTTGTCAAAAAGCAGCAATAATTCTATAATTCAGTAACTCAGTAATTCCTATCTAGAAAACAGAAGGAACAAAACAAGGCTAAAGCTGTATTTAAAAAAAAAAAAAATAGAGTCACTCATATTAGTCAGAATAGAGGAATGTTTGGTCATTTTGTAGTTTGGACAATGTCTTCGTTTTTGTCTGATTCTGTTATAGACATGATCACAGAGTGGACTTGTTTTTGTCCTGATCTATTGCAGTCATAATGACCTTTTCTGGTATTTGTGTTCTGTGAGATTATGTTCAATAGGAGAAAATTAAGGCTGAACTGTGAGTGCTAGACCCGTTCTTACAAATACCAAGGACCAGCTGATGGTGCTGGGCCACTTCCTTGATGCTCAGCTGACAGACTCAGTAGGATGCCTTTGCTAGAAGCCTCCATAGAACCT
>NW_004443981.1:221954-224540 GCF_000243295.1 Trichechus manatus latirostris
TTCAGTTTAGCCCAGTAAGACACGTGTTGGACTTCCAAACTGAAGAATTGTAAGATAATAAATTGGCATTGTTTTAAACCACAAAGTCTGTAATAATTTCTTATAGCAGAAATACAAGATTAATATAGGCATTAATATATTTGGAAAATGACTGCTTCAGAAGTTTTGATAGGTAGCTTAAGGAGCTACATCCTGCTGGAGCAGACTTTTTCCTAACACGTTTCTTATCTTCATTCTGGCCCTACCCTCCCTATTCTGGAGGTAGGAAAGAATAAGAGCAAATAGGGACACACGGGCTGACAGGTTGGTAAACCTGGAATTTTCAGAAGCAGGGTTTGCAAATCCATTGTTCTCACTGAGACTGTGTGTTCGTTTGGGGTAGCTTGAAATTGCTTTACACAGCAAGCACAGTTACATTTAAACGAAGAATGTATGTTCATTTGAGTATGAAAGATCTGGGAGCTGGTAATAGAGAGGCTTTCACCCTCTCCCAAGCTATGCCTTCATGTCTCCAATCATTTTCTTGTTTCCCTAAGTGGAAGAGGAATTAGATGTGTTTGTGTGCTAACATGTAAGTGATGCTCTGTAGTTACAAAATACCCTCCCATTTGTGTGGCTCTGAAGAACAGAACTGGGACAAAAGGGTGAGAGTTATAAGGTCGCAGATTACAGATCAGTATTTAAAAAAAAAAAAAAAAAAACAACTGGCAATCAGCCTTCCCCCAAATGGAAGGGACACCTTTCAAGGACAGCATGATACCGAGTTGAAGAAGGGGAAGGGGGACATGAGGTAAGAAATGGAAAAAGTTCATCTCTGGGGGTTTCTTCCAGCGTTCATAGTGTATGACCAGAATTTCTTTTGCATATATAAGACAATCCTAACATGCTTTCAGACCCCCACCTGTCACATCCCATGAAGCAAAAGAAAACACTCATGCATTCCTAAATGCTGAAAAGAAGACTTTTATAGGATTCCAAGAATAGTGCCAGTGAGTTAAATAAAGTGAAACTCACTTGTAGCATTTTAATGTTTCTTCAAAGTGCTGTTTATCTTTAACTTTCACATCTAATGTAAACACCAGAAGTCAAATGGTAATAAAGATTCCTTTAACTGGAAGTGTCAGCAAACACTCATTTCCCTTAGAGTTTGTTCACTAGAGCTCAGCGTTTTCTCCTTTTAAATTAGGTGTCCTAGTTACTCTTCAGCCTTATTGTAAATTATAAGATGTATAAAATGCAATTTATAGTGCCTGCAGATGTAAAAGAGCATCTGGTCAAACCTGAAAAAGCTTGGGAGGCAACAGAGGGTAGTGAAAACGTCAAAGTATTTTAACAGTGCAGGTTTGAATCTCAGCTTCTTCGTGGCTGGACCAATGGACAAGTCATGTCGCCTTCCTTAATCTCAGTGTTCTCATCTGGAAGATGGACTTAAAGTACTTGACGCACTTCTTCTTTCATAGAGTTTTGAGCCTCAAAGAAAGTCATGGATCTGGAAGGGTTTTTCAATGCACATGTGAGCCCTAATTAACACTCGTTGGAGTTTTCATCCAGTTTGTGAAATGTTCCTGTGTAGTGCTCCTCAAGATTAACCAGGGGAGAGTGTATCTTCCATGTTAACCACATTATAAGCACTGTGGATCACTAGTGCTCTGACAGTTCACAAAATGTGATCATCATGCGTCAGCTCTGGGGAGAGAGGAAGGCTGAGCCACCATATTTCATCAACTGAAAGTGTGCCCATCAGATATTAAATATTGTAAATAAAAACATGTGCACAGAAATGTGAAGAAACAGTTCTCTATAAAATTGCTAATGAATTTAATCCTGTATTCTTCTTACAGCTTACAAGATTTGCAGGGTGAATGAGAGGAAGCAGAAGTATGTTAGAGAAAATGAAAAATGTTGCATAATAAGGATCGAAAGTAGCCAGCCATCAGGTGGTCACCCATAAATAATTAAAAACAAAAAACAAACCTCACTCATGCATTCACAAAAAACTGAAAAATAAGCTTGCCTGTAATATTTATTATCATGAAATAAAGATAGATACATTTATGTTGCAAAACAAAGTGTTTAAACCTTACAGATAAGGCTAAAGATCCTTTTGTAGCTCACCCTCAAGCCTGGTCTCCCCCGACAGCTTTTCACAGCGGTAACCACTATTAATTTTCATATGCATTATCTTAGATCTTTTTCTCTGCATCCACATATATATATCACAAAGGCCTAGTCCCAGAATCATATTGATATGGTTTTGTGAAGATATTTTTCTTTTCTTTTAACCTAAATAGTATCACAATGAACATATCATTCTGCAACATGAGAGTGAACTCTAGGTTCAGACTGCCAGATTCAAGTATCTGCCTCTTGACTTAATGCATGCATGGCTTTGGGAAAATTACTTGGCTTCTCTAGTCTGCAAAAGGGAAATAATAATACAACCAATTCCATGAGATTGCTGTGAAGATTAAGTCAGTTCATTCATGTGAAGAAGACTGGAAGCACTTCAGAGATGTTAGCAGCTGGTTCACCATCACCGTTAGTAACACGGGAAGCTCTTACGTATGCCCTACCAAAGATTTCAAA
>NW_004443981.1:225618-227809 GCF_000243295.1 Trichechus manatus latirostris
GACCCTTGTCAGATATATTGTTGCCAAAGATATTTTTCCAGTCTGTAGGTTCCTTTACTTTGTTGGTGAGGTCTTTTGATGAGCATAACTATTAAATTTTTAGGCGGTCCCACTTACCTAAATTATCTTCTGTCATTTGTGCATTTTTAGTTGTGTATGATAGGCTATTTATGCCAAAAATTAGGTCCCCTAGTTTTGTCCCTATATTATCTTCCAGGAACTTTATAGTTTTAGCTTTAACATTCCGGTCTTTGATCCACTTTGAGTTAGTTTTTGTGCATGGTGTGAGGTATGGATCTTGTTGCATTTTTCTGCAAATGATAACCAGTTTTGCCAGCACCACTTGTTACAGAGACTGTTTCTTCTCCATTGAATGGACTTCAACCCTTTGTCAAACACCAGCTACCCTTAGATGAATAGATTTACTTCTGGGTTCTCAATTCTATTCCATTGGTCTATATGTCTGTCATTGAACCAGTACCATGCTGTTTTGATTAATGTGGCTGTAGAGTAAGTTTTGGGATTGGGGTGTTTGAGGCCAGCTACTTTGTTCTTCTTCAATATTACTTAAGCTATTTGGGGCCTTTTATCTTTCCATATATAGTTGGAGATTGGTTATTCCATTTCATTAAAGAATATTGTTGGGATTTGAACTAGGATTGCATTATATCTATAGATCCCTTTGGGTAGTTTTGACATTTTCACAATGTTAAGTCTTCAAATCCATAAGTATGGAATGTATTTCCATTTACATAGGTCTCTTTCAGTTTCTTGTAGTAATGTCTTATAGTTTTCCTTGTATAAGTCTTTTACAACCCTGGTTAGGTTTATTCCTAGGTATTTTTTTTCCTTTTAGGGGCTATTGTAAATGTTATTGTTTTCTTGATTTCCTTTTTGGATTCTCCTTGTTAGTGTGGAAGAACCCAATTTTTATGTGTTGATCTTGTACCCTGCCACTTTGTTTAATCTTTCTATTAGTTCCAATAATTTCTTGTGGAGTCTCTGGGATTTTCTGTGTATAGGATCACGTCATCTGCAAGTAAGGATAGTTTTACTTCTTCCTTTACAATTTGGATACGGTTTATTTCCCTTTCTTGCCTTATTGCTCTATCTAGGACTTCCGGTACAATACTGAATAAGAGTGGTGATAAAGGGTATCCTTGTCTCGTTCCCATTCTCAAGGAGAATGCTCTCCATCTTTCTCCATTGAGAACAATGTTGGTTGTTGGTTTTTCATATATATCCTTAGTTATGTTGAGAAAATTCCTTTCTATTCCTATTTTGCTGAGAGTTTTTATCAGGAAAGGTGTTGGAGTTTATCACATGCCTTTTCTGTATGAATTGAGATCATCATGTGATTCTTTTCCTTTGTTTTACTTATGTGGTGAATTAGGTTGATTGATTTTCTAATGCTGAACTTTCTTTGCATCTCTGGTATGAATCCTACTTGATCATGATGCATTTTTATTTATTTATTTATTTTGATATGCTGTTAAATTCTGTTGGCTAGAATTTTGTTGAGAATTGTCGCATCATAGTCACGAGGGATATTTGTCTATAATTTTGGTTTTTGTGGTGTCATTGCCTGGCTTTGTTATCAGGGTTATTCTGGCTTCGCAGAATGAACTAGGGAGTATTCCCTTCTTTCTATATTCTGGAATAGTTTGAGTAGAATTGGTGTCAATTCCTCTCTGAATGTTTGGTGGAATTCTCCAGTGAAGCCATCTGAGCTAGGGCTTTTTGTTGTTGTTGTTGGGAGGTTTTATTTTTTTCTTTTTAATGACATCTTCAATTTCTTCTTTTGTTATGGGTCTGTTCAGATTTTCTACCTCTATATGTGTTAGTTTAGGTTGGTAGTGTGTTTCTAGAAATTTGTCCATTTCTTCTGGGTTTTCAAATTTCTTAGAGTACAATTTTTCATAATATTCTGTTATGATGCCCTTTATCTCAGTTGATTCTGTTGTAATGTCACCAATTTAATTTTTTATTATGGTTATTTGCATATCCTCATTTTTTTCCTCTGTCAATTTGGACAGTGGTTTGTCAGTTTTATTGATCCTCTCAAGAATTAACTTCTAGTCTTGCTGATTCTTTTGTTGTTGTTGTTGTTTTATATTTCATTTATTTCTTCTTTAATCTTTATTATTTCCTTTCTTCTGGTAGCTGTGGTCTTTTTTTTTTTTTTTTTTTT
>NW_004443981.1:228929-230090 GCF_000243295.1 Trichechus manatus latirostris
AAGTTCACATACCACCTATCCTTACAACTTTTTCTCATAGTCTTGGGTTACCTTGTAGTCAACAGGAGAAGAGAAATGAAGAATCACTAAAGAAAACAAATCAAAAACAAAAACAAACAAAAAAACTCATTTGTATCTTTATTACACCTCTAAGTGAGTTAAATAAGGGCAGTGGTTGTTCAGTGGTAGAATGCTCGCCTTCCATGACCCGCGTTTGATTCCCAGCTAACGCACCTCGAACACAATCACCACTCATCTGTCAGCAGAAGTTTGAGTATTGCTGTGATGCTGAACAGGTTTCAGCAGAACTTCCAGACTAAGACAAACCAGGAAAAAAAGAAAAGGCTCAGTGATCTACTTCTAAAAATTAGCCAGTGAAAACCCTATGGATCACAAAGATCCAATCCCATTGTGCATGGTGTAGCCATGAGTTGGGGGAGGACTAGATAACAGCTAATAACAATAACAAGTAAATTAAAAATGCTATTACAAGCTCACTATATTTTTGTTTTAATTTTTTTTCTTAATAAAAAAATAGTTTACTGTCAACAGGAGCAGAGTTGAGTGGACAGAGGAGAGTGAAGCCCAGGTGGGCTGCTTTACCTCCTATAGGGATGGAGCAGGAAAACGTAATGGAGGCCTCCTGGTCGAGGGGCCTGCACAGGTGGGGGAGGAGAGGTATCCCCTGAGGTAGTGGGACTCAGTTTAAACCCCATGACCACCTCTTATGTAAGGCACTATGCCAAGGGAGAATGATGGGAGGCTAAGTAGGGGTGCATTGTGAGGGACAGACAGAGGTTTGGGTTAGCAAAAGGATTGGGTGGGTGTTCTCCATAGGCCCAATGCCCTATCACTGCACCAGCCACTCTTGCCCACCCCAGGCCTAGTTAAGGCCTTGCCAGGGGCAGACGCTCTCCAGCGCCCCAAAGTGGCAGTGGATGCTGCCCTGTCCTCTCCTCCATCCTGCCCTGGTACCCGTTTTACTCTCTGCCACAGGCAGCCAAGCCAGGCAGCCTTGTTACCAATAAGCATTTTTATTTTATATTCTTATGCATGTATAGTGATGGTAGCTTTGTTTTATTTCCTTTTAAAAAGTATGGGCTTGCCTTTGATAAGTATTTATCCTGTAAATTAACAACCCAAAAAGCAAAATTGAAATAT
>NW_004443981.1:231753-232994 GCF_000243295.1 Trichechus manatus latirostris
CTCCGCCTCATAAGAACCAGCTTTGTGCTGATCATTATAAAAGAAATTCGTTTAGTCTGCCTTCCTCGGCTTACATTTCAAAATTTCATCCTTTCTCTGTGATTCTACATTTTCCACCAGCTCCATTTTCCTCGAAGACTACTCCTAAAAACGCCCATAACAAGTTTTGTCTGAGTGTTCTGCATGAGAGTTTAAACTCCATTACCACCCAGCAAAACCTCTTATAACACAAATAAAATAAGACTAGTCTTGGCATGGTGTTATACCCAAGAAAGACACCAGTCAAACATATAAAGAGCATTAAGAAATAACTTAAAATTTACTGAAGTCTTGAAGAATGGAAAAGATAGTTTATATTTTCATGACACAGGGAAAATTTCTAAAAAGCCATCTCCCCACCTATGTCCCCAAAATCTTCCAACAGCTGCTTGAAAACCCTCCCCCCAACACCAAAATTTATATTTCAAGATTTGTTTTTTCTGTAGATTAATCCAGTCTTTCAATTCTTCAGCTTTAGACATCTACCCTGATGAGCCCAAAGGAGCCTGGGCCAGCCAGTTGGCCATGTATCAGAAGACTTGTCCCGCCCTGAGAACAGGAATAAGACAAGGATGCCCTTTATCACCACTCCTATTTAATATTGTGCTGGAAGTCCTAGCTAGAGCAATAAGGCAAGAAAAAGAAATAAAGGGCATCCAAATCAGAGAGGAAAGAGTAAAACTATCCCTATCCACAGATGATATGACCCTATACATAGAGAACCCCAAAGATACCATAAAAAAACTACTGGAACTAATAGAAAGATTCAGCAGAGTAGCAGAATACAAGATCAGTTAGATTCCTATACACCAACAAAGAGTACTTCAAAAAGGAAATCAGGAAAACAATACCATTTATAATAGCTCTTAAAAAGATAAAACACTTAGGAATAAATCTAACCAGATGTAAAAGACCTACACAAAGAAAACTACAAAACATTATTGCAAGGAACAAAAAGAGACTTACATAAATGGAAAAACATATGATGCTCATAGATAGGAAGATTCAACATAGTGAAAATGTCAATTCTACCCAAAGTGATCTATAGATATAAATCAATCCCAATGCAAATATCAACAGCATTCTTTAAGGAGATGGAAAAACTAATCTCCAAATTCATATGGAAAAGAAAGAGGCCCTAGATAAGCAAAGCATTATTGAAGAAAAAGAACAAAGGAGGTCCCACACTACCTGATTTCATG
>NW_004443981.1:233630-259197 GCF_000243295.1 Trichechus manatus latirostris
GACATTACTGGCATGAATCAAAAAACAGAAAATAACAAATGTTGGAGAGGTTGCAGGGAGATTTGAACTCTTATGCACTGCTGCTTGGAATATAAAATGGTATAGCCACTATGGAAAACAACGATACGGGGCCTCCTTAAAAATCTAGAAATAGAAATACCATAGGATGCAGCTATTCCATGCCTAAGAATATATCCTAGAGAAATAAGAGCCATCACACGAATAGACATATGCACACCCATGTTCATTGCAGCATTATTCACAATAGCAAAAAGATGGAAACAACCTATAGCCATCCACAGATGAATGGATAAACAAATTATGGTACATACACACAATGGAATACTACACAATGATAAAGAACAATGATGAATCCTCAAAACATCTTACAACATGGATGAATCTGGAGGGCATGTTGCTGAGTGAAGTAAGCCAATTACAAAAGGATAAATGTTATATGAGACCACTACTATAAAAACTCATGGAAATGTTTACACAAAGAAAGAAACAATCTTTGATGGTTATGAGGGAGGCAAGTGGTGGGGAGGGGAAATCACTAACTAGATAGTACACAAGTGTTACCTTTGGTGAAGGAAAAGACAACCCACAATATAGGTGAAGGCAGAACAACTTGATCAAGGCAAAGTTATAGAAGCTTCCTAGACACAACCAAACACCTTGAGGGATCAAATTACTGGGGCTGAGGTCTGAGGACCATGGTCTCAGGGACATCTAGGTCAAATGGCATACCATCGTTCATAAAGAAAGTTTTCTACATCTTACTTTGGTGTGTAGCATCTGGGGTTTTAAAAGCTTGAGAGCAGCCATCTAAGATATATCTATTTGTCCCATCCCATCCGGAGAAAACAAGAATGAAGAAAACCAAAGACACAAGGAAAATATCAGTCCAAAGGACCAACGGACTACATGAACCACAGCCACCACCATCCTGAGACCAGAAGAGCTAGACAGTGCCTGGTTACCACCACCAACAGCTCTGACAGGGATCACAATAGAGGGTCCCAGACAGAGAAGGAGAAAAATGTAGAATAAAATTCAAATTCACAGAAAAAGACCAGACTTACTTGTCTGACAGAGACTGGAAGAACCCCCAAGACTATGGCCCCTGAACACCCTGCTAACTCAGAACTGAAGCCACTCCCAAGTCCACCTTTCAGCCAAAGATTAGATGGGCCTATAAAATAAACAATAAACACAATAAATAAACACAAGTGAGAAGCGTTCTTCTTAGTTCAATTTAGTATACAAGATCATATGGGCAAAAGCAAAGACGAGAAGCCAGGAAGGGACAGGAAAACTGGGTGAATGGACACAGGGAACCTGGGGTGTAAAGGGAAAGGCGGAGAGTGTTGACACACTGCTGTGATTGCAACCAATGTCACAAAACAATTTGTGTATACATTTTTGAATGAGAAACACATTTGCCCTGTAAATTTTCACCGAAAGCACAATAAAATTTTTTTAAAAAAGACTCATCCTCGTTAAAAAGCAGAGGGTCAAGAGTTACAAGCAGATCAGAGGAGCTCAACTAATTTGAACCCATCTTTAACCAGTTTTAGTGTATTTTCTTTTAATTTCTTCCATATCTCCCTCTCTTCCTTCCTTCTTCCCTTCTTGTCTCCTCCTTCCTTCCTTCTTTCCTTCATCCCTCCTCCTTCCTTCCTCCTTCCCTTCTTCTCTCCTCCTTCCTTCCTCCTTCCCTTCTTCTCTCCTCCTTCCTTCCTCCTTCCCTTCTTCTCTCCTCCTTCCTTCCTCTTTCCCTTCTTCTCTCCTCCTTCCTTCCTCCTTCCCTTCTTCTCTCCTCCTTCCTTCCTCTTCTCCTTCTTCTCTCCTCTTTCCTTCCTTCCTTCCTCCCTCCCTTCCTCCATCCATTCCTCCTTTCCTTCCTTCCTTCCTTTTTACCTTCTTTCCTTCTTTTTACCTACCCTCAAACTCATAAATCATCAAACATTAGTCCTGAAAGCTTCCTTACAGCTATTTCGATACAATTCCTCATTTTACTGATTAAGAAACTGAGGCCCAAGGAGTCTATTTGTCCAAAGTCCCCTAGCCAGTAACCTCTGGAACCTGGGGCTGCAGAACTGCTCTGGGTCTCACTATCCTGTTCATGTTCCATTAGACTACCTTGCCTTAAAGAAAGAAATGACAGCAAAACAGATTTATACCAGGAATTAATTTTTAACCTAGGTTCTAAGCGATAACCTGGGATTTACACACATTCAGCCATCTTACATCTTCTATAACCATATTACTCTATAATGAAAATTGAATTCAGAACAATGGCCCTTGGTCACTGTCTTAGTTACCTAGTCTTACTGTAACACAAATACCTAAAGTGGATGGCTTTAAATAACGGAAATTTATTTACAGTTCAAGAGGCTAGAAGTCCAATTCAAAGTGTCCCTCTAGTGGGAGACATTTATTTGTTTATTTCAGCCATAAGTAGCTGTCAGCAATCCTCGTGTGCAGCCCCAGGCATCCCTTGGTTCCTTGGCATTCTTTGGCTTGTAGATAATCCTCACTTGGCATCTGTCTTCCCCTATGTGTGTGCCTGTGTCCATTCTGCTCCTTTTGTAATTCAGAGGTGATTAGATTTAGAACCCACCCTACATGGGTTGTATTTTCTAGTTACTACTGAGTCAATTCCAACTCATGGCAACCTCACATGTGCAGAGTAGAACCACTCCTTAGTGTTTTCAACGCTGTGATCTTACAGAAGCAGATCACTAGGTGTGTCTTCTGAGGTGCCTCCAAGTGGGTTCAAACTGCCAATCTTTTGGCTAGTAGTTGAGCGCTTAAACGTTTGTGCCACCCAGGGACTCCCCGTACATGGGTATGACATAATTAACATAACAAAGAAAACCCTATTTCCAAACAGGGTAATATTTACAGGTATAGCATCAAGGATTTCAATACATATTTTGGAGGACACAATTCAATCCATAATAGACACTATAAATCTTCAAAGACAAAGCAAAGTTTCATTTATGGCTCATATAATGTTACTTTTATAAAGAACATCAATATTGGTTGAAATAAAAATAGTTTTGTGCTTGAATTTCTGTAAACTAGAATAGTCAATTAATCAAAATATCCTTTCCATAAGCTTCCTGGATTGTTGAATGTTGACCATATAATGGCTCTATAATCACTTTATGAAATAGTTCTCCTCCTCCTTAGCTAGTGGCCCAATTTTACAAAGAAGACACACTTTCCTTAGCAAAGATGGGACAAGGATTGCTCCCATCCCTCTGGGTCATTTAGGAGGACACTTCTCTTGCTTTACCAGGACGTAGCAGCTTTTGTTATTAGGATCTCAAATGAGATGAGATGGTACTAAGCTCAGTCCCAGCTCCCTCCACCTCTTTCTAGCACTCAAGGAAATCTCCACAAGCAATATATTTGAAGGCAGAAATAATATGTCCTTATCAAACAATCTTAATTCTCCACAGCCTTCCAATGCCCAAGTTGGTCCACTTCGGAATCTATCTGGGACTGGAATGAGTGGCCATTTTGAAATCAAAGCATGAGCTTCAGACATTGATTTCTAAACAACTTCAAGAGAATTATTTCTGAGAGAGAGGGGATGGAGCAAAAAGTCTGAAAGGGATAAGGAGTGTATGTGAATTACTAAAAATTGATCGTTGGATGGGCCTGCAAGTGTTACCTCAGGGCACTTTTCAGGCTTCTGGAGTGTGACAGGCATTTTGGTTTCCTATTTCTGAGTGACATGGTGCTGTCAAACCCTCTGAAGCTGTACTTTCAGGCAGCAGAAAGCAGGACAGACAGCCCACAAATACAGCAGCTTGAGGCATGGTAGACTCTTCCTTTGGTTTCAGTGAAGCACTTCCCTCCATTTCAGTCTGCAACAAGAAAGCACTAGGTCCACCCTTCCACTCAGAGGGTGGAGAGCTCTACTCTCCCTCTCATTTTGCTTCAATTTCCTCACCTGCAAAGTAGGAACAATAAGGATAATTCCTACCACAGAGGGCTACTTTGAAGATTAAACACAGCCCTTGATAAGTGCTAAAAGTGTGATTATTCCTATGATTATCTGCCTTCAATTATTAACCGTCACTGCAGAGTACTGCTCTGAACACAGTTTTCATTCCCAAGCTTCTGAGAAACTTAAAGAAAGTTTCTACTGATAACAAGTGAAGCCTTGGTCTCTCTCTCCCTCTTTTTCTCCTCCTCTTTAAATGGATTTAAGTGAAATTACTTCCCATGTCTTAGTGCTTTGAACCATGAAAGACTTCAGCCCACACATATGAATTGCCCGACCTGCCCTTTCAATATCAACATCCTCGGCAAGACCTAATTCCTCGAAGGTGCCAGAACATTGCCCATGCCTGTTGGACTTATGTCTCTAAGGATCTTGGACAGAATCCTCTCTCACACAATGAATGAGTTGAGCTGATACCAAAAAAAAAAAAAAAAGAAAGAGGGGGAGGGCCATAATTGGTTAAGGAAATAATAGTATTCCCATACAATAGAATACAAGGTGCCCTGCTGTAAAATAAAATCGATTGACAAATTAGTTGATATGTATTAATTAATAGTTTAGATAGTCTATCAATAGCATATATAGAATGATACCATGTTAACTAAATAAAATGCACACACATATGCAAGTAGAACACAGGAGTCATCAAAATATGAACAGTGGATCTCTCTGGGATAATGGAAACATAAGTGCATTTTCTAAATTTTCTATATCAAGGATTTTGAAACTATAAAAAACATTTAAAGCAATGAAGCATCTCCTTTTACCATATTAAATAAGGAAAGGAGGAAGGCTAGAATAAAGCCTGTGGCATGGACTGAAATCAGGGTGATCAGTATGAACTAATGGTACACGCACACACGCACGCATGCATGCACAGATAAAGAAATATAAATGTGTATATGCTATATTTCCTACTTCTGTCCACAGAGAGGACCTAGTCAATGGCACCCAGCAGCCATAAGCACACACAGCATCCAGATGTTACTTCCTAACTACTACTCTCAAATAAAAGGAGCCAGGGCTCCTTAGGAAATTGGTTCATTACCAGGGCTGGGGCAGGGAAATGACAAGATGAGCCTGGTGCCAAAAAGTAAGGAAATACTCAGAATAAGGATGGGGTGAGCATGTTGAAAGGACATAGGTACCAACTTGAGGAACCCCCAATGCCCAAATCTGAGACAATTTGAGCATCAAAATTAATGATAGTAATGGATTACAACCCATAGAATAAAAATAAATGTTCACGCATCCATACAGATATAAATAGGCAATTAAACAAATAAATGGAGACAGCTTTTCCTTATAGTAGAATTCCAGTAATAAATGTAGATGAAATAATAAAAACAGAAAATCGCCTTTAGGCAAACAACACGGTAATTATGTTGCAGTCAAGAATCAATGACACTGCTAAAATTTGCAGGTGAAAGTAGGATGAGATATTTGCATAGTCTCTGAGTATCTCCCCACAGGGTACTTACTAATTACAAAGGGGAAAATAGTAACTTCAGAGTGGAGAAACTTGACAGAGAACATGGTAAGTGAGACAGAAGTTAACATCACCAGTAATGAGACATGTATCCCCTGATACTAGGTACCAAGAAGGGAACATCACTTCTGTGGTATTTTTGCCCCAAATACATAATCTTGATTTATTTTTCATCAGGAAACAGAAGACAAATACAAACTGAAAGAAATACTAAAAAAGAAATGGCTCATCCTTTTTAAGAGTTTCAAGGACATGAAAGACAAAGACCGAGGAATAGTCACAGAGTATAGAAAAGACATAACAACTAAATGCAATGTGGGATCCCAGACGGGGTCCTGGACCAGGAAAAGGGTACTGTGGGAAAACTGGTGAAATTCCAGAAAGTTCTATAGATTAGTTAACAGTACTGCAACAATGTTAATTTCCTGAAACTAATGGTTCTGCAAGGGCTATGTAGATTGTTAACATGAAGGAATGCAGGTACCGGGTATATGGGAATTCTTTGTACTATTTGTGTAACTTTCCTATCTATACATTTATTCCCCCCCTCAAAAAAGTCAAATGAAATTTAAAAAAAAAAAAGTGTGTCATGGAATAAAGGAAACAATTATTTAATATTTCAAGTTAATAACAAAAGACTATTTTCTGCTATTACATGCAATAGAAATTAAACTCTAATTCATCAGATGGAGGAAGGAACTCTAAAGATCAAAGTGAAGGTGATGGGCTTCAGAGAAGAGAGGACAGAATCATACACACACCTCTGCTTAGAAATATAAAGAACTATAAAGTAGCCAACCATGTGTTTATAAGCTAGACCTAAGCCCCGGCATTGTATTACTAATACCTTTAGGGTATGGGAAAGGACAAAGAAAATCACTTAGATGTGGATACAGTAGGTTTTATTCATCTTGATTTAAAACAAGAGATCTTATGCTATCAAGGAACAAATAGAAACACAACTTTTCTTTTACCATTTACACTCATGGACTTCTGATCTTTCTGTCATATTTCAATTGCATTTTGTTCCACAAGGACATCAGAATAGCAAATGCCCTCATCGCATAAAATTTCTCTCTATTACCACCACCATCTTTAAGCTTAAGCAAGGAGAAGTAACAGTTCTATAAAATTTGACTCTCCCATGAATGACTGTCATATAAAACTGAGGAAATTGAGTGGGACAGGTACCCAAAAGGTAAGTGACAAATGCAATCATCATTGATTATTGTGAGACTGTGTATTATTTCCTGAAAATAACCACAGCGATGGAATATTTTCATTGAGTTAGTCATCACAGGCTTGACTTGGCTGGCTGAATTCAAAATTATTTTTTCCCAATATTTTCTTAGGAACACTTATAAACACAGAAAAAGGAAAGAATTTCACAGTGAATATTGCCTAGATTTGACCATTAATATTATACTTGTGTATCACTTACCTATTCTATTACCTTATCCACCCATCAACCCATCTTATTTTTTGAAGCATTTCAAAGTAAATGGTAGATATCCATATACATTGCCCTAAACATTTCAGGATCCATCTCACCAAGTAGACAATTCCACTGGAACCTCCCTGCTTTCTGGGTCTACTGGCTGCAATGTAGTTAGCAGCTATTGGATTCTATCCTTACCTCTGCTTCTGACCTTCAGTGTAAGGCAGCCTGATCTGCAAAGAAAGCCATATCAGGAAGCCCAGAAACCTCACCTGTTGTTCCAGGCAAGCCCTTGATGAGCTATTTAGAAGTCATTAAAACCAGTAGCTCTCCACTGGACTCCAAGTCGTGGCGACCCCATCTGTATCAGAGTAGAACTGTGCTCCACAGGATTTTCAAAAGCTGATTTGTCAGAAGTAGATTGCCTGACCTTTCTTCCAAAGCACCTCTGGGTGGACTAAACCCACCAACCTTTCAGTTAACAGTCATTATGCTGCATCAATCCACTCACCTGCCTACTCTCAGGCAGGTTAAGACAACAGAGAGATGATTAGTTTTTCACAGGTGTGGGCAGTTCTCAGTACATAGGAGATGTTGAATATTGAATTGACAGTACATGGTGGCTAGGTAAAAACATTTACCCCATAAATTTTTATTTAATTTTTTATATGTATCTGATTTTTTCTGAAGAGTTTCATAGCTTTCATAGTCTCCAAAAAAAAAAAAAAATCAGTGACTCTAAAAATATTAAGGGTCCCTGATCTAACACTGTTCTTTCCAGACACTGTGCATTAGTAATCTCCGATTGCGTTATCTCTTTGCCTGCCACATCCCACTGTTGAATTATTTTTAGCTTACTTCAACCAAAAACCCCAATTTATTTTCCCCACATTACACTTTTAGTGTAGATCATTTTTGTTTATTTGTCTATCCTGCTGATTAGTGAGTAACTTTATCCATGAAGCCGATTTGGATGCATCATTAACTAGGAAAAAAGAGAAAACAGGTAGTGAAAAGTCAATAGTTGGTGATATTTACGACATCCCGCAGAGTGAACAAAAGACAGATGGTTCTGGTAGCGTGACTCTAATCTTCACCCTCTGACTCATTATCTGGAAGACTCTGGTGAGTTATGTCTTCCAGCTACCTTCCTGTGCAGAAACATCCCCCCAAAAGTGATAGGTTCAAAAAAGCCTCATGAATTCAGGCAGCCCCCACTGCTATAGCTGTTGTGATGCTGAATCCTGGACCACTTCTTCCACCAGGTCTGAATTTCCCACAGAATCCAGCACAGTGCTGAACCCAGAGAAGGGGCTTCTGTGCCGAGAAGGGGCTGAGTAAGCCCTTGTTTCACTAGAAATTTCAATCCAGGGCCCATTTGGAATTTACTTTTGTTGCAATAATATTAACCTTCTTGAGGACCAACGTCTCAGGAACAGCAAGACCCCAAAACTTCTAACTCACAATAGTATTTGCTTGCCCAGTTGACATGACGTGACGTGACGTGACCATTGAACTTCTAGCTAATGAAATCTTATTTCCTAACTCCACTCTTTCAGATCGCCTCTCCTACTTTCAGAGGAGATACCACATTTAGGAAAAAGAGGGTTCTTTAAGACTTAATTTCATCTCACCCCAGGTCCACCATTAGCGAGCTATATCATCTTGGGTAAGCCACTTCCCTCCTCTGAGTCGTGGTCTCATCTGTCAAATGCTATCTGGGAGTGATAGCCTAGAGCTAGAACATTGTGGGGAGGTGGATTGTGAGCAGGGCTCCGAACCGGTTCGTTGTCGTTCAAACCCCTACTGAGATTTTGCGTTTCCACCCCAGATATATTGAATCAGAGTCTACCTTTTAACAAGCTCCTCGGGTGATTTTTACGTATAATAAATTCTTATGTATAATAAATATAAACCACTGCTCTACTAGTGGAGCCCTGGTGGCGCATTGATCAACAGCTCAGGCTGATAACCAAGAGGTTGGCAGTTTGAATCCACCAGCCGCTCCTTGGAAACTCTAGGGGGCGGTTCTACCCTGTCCTATAGGGCCACTATGAGTCGGAATCTACTCAATGGCAATGGGTTTGTTTTTTTGGCTTTTAGTGGTTCTCAGAATTGGTCCTTAATCAGCAGCATTAGCATCACTTGGGAACTTGTTAGAAATGCAAATTCTCAGCAGGGGTTCGAATTTGAATGATTTGTGAGCCAGCTTCTTAGCTCAGAAGAAAACAATACTGCGATTGATCATCACATGTGTCCTAGACCAGGTAATCTAAAGAAATCCTAACCCCAGATTCTCTGCAAAAGACCAGTCACATATAATCATTATCATTATTTTTATAATGGTAGCATTTATTGAGTGACTACAGAATGCCAGGAACTCTGTGCTTACTGCTTCAAATTGATTCATCCAATCCTTAGAATAACTCTATGAGGTAAGCACTATTATTATCCCCATTTTACTTCTGAGAACACTGAGGTTCAGAGAGGCTTTACAACTAGAACTCCCTGAAGGGCAGCCCAGCTGAGTCCAATCCTGGGAGAAGCGTCTTGATCCAAATACTTTCTCTAAGCAGACAGAGGCTCATCCCCCCTACTCATCGGGATGGATGAAGGAGTTAACCCTGGTGAGTTGAAATCCCACTATCAGGAGCAGCCTATCTGTTGCTAGCTCTCTGCTGCCCTCTAGTGGCCACTGCTACCATGTTTCTCCTGGAATGTAGAATGACCCCCTAGTGTGGCTGGGCCAGTTGCCTGGATGCACACCAGCTATTATTTAAATATATTTAAAAACCCAGTTGCTTCTGAATACATTCTGACTCATGGCAATGCCATATGTGTCAGAGTAGAACTGTACTCAATAGGGTTTTCAATGGCTGAGTTTTCAGAATTAGATGGCCAGGCCTTTCTTCTGAGGCACCTCTGAACTTGAACTTCCCTCCAACTTTTCTAGTAGCAATGGAGTGCGTTAGCCATTTGTGCCGACCAGGGATTCCTACTTAAATATACAACCCCAGTATAACAGACAAGAAATTATTTCTTCTGTCTCCCTTATCACTATTAAATCAATGTTTTTGTTGCTTTGTTGTTGTTTGAGGAAAAGCAGTTGAGATGTTGAGAAGATTGCCTCTTCCTCATCCATTTGACTTGATATGACACATTCAGATGACAGCAAACTTCCTGCTGTGCTGTCTTCACTGCCCAATTCCTATTAGTCTAGACTTTGAATTTCACTTGAGTCTATCACTTCCCTTTCTCCGCTGGGATGCTGCTGATTGGCATGTCTGCAGTATCTCCAGCTGCTTTTTAAATAGTGTTATTAGACTGTATCTAACGGTACCACATAATCTTACTGTTTTGATTTAAATACAAAGGAACACAGCCATAGTGAATAGTAATGACTCTCTTTGATCTCTTCTAAATAATCCAGAAATTCTGCAACATTAAAAGAAATAAAAGGAACCAGGGATAATAGAACAGTGACCTATAATAAATGACAAGAGATATTAAATCAATAGAGGGCTACAGAAAAACATGGGTCACTTTCAACTCTATTGAAAAATAGATGGTAAGAAAATTTATCATCTGTAATTTACTTCTTGCACCTAGATGTTTAGTGATTTTTCCTACTAATAAGTAATAGGTTTCCTGGGGGTAAATATTAATCTATTATTATAACCATTAAATAAATATATTTTATCTTTGATGAAGATCTTTGAATGTTCATTAAAGCCCTGTTAAAAGTCCTCTATGAACCCCCAAAATTCCTCAGAGATGTACTTGCTTTCCTTTAAAAGGGAGGCACCTCATATCCTTTATCAACACCTCACCTTACAGCTCTTTGAACGAGGCAGGCAACAAAAAAAATGAAGTTCCTCAACTTTTCTGGAAAGAGTGAAGGAGAGAGGGCACTCAAATCCTTAAATTTTCAGGGTATGACTGAGAGTATTATTGTAGTTATTTTTTATCGGCCAGAGAAATTGAAGAAAAAATTGCTTTATAAAGACAACATAAGATAATAAACAGTCATGCTCATCCCAGAAACCTGACACATAGGTGACAGGTGTGATTTTAAAAGTTCTAGAAAGTTCTGATTGGTCCAAACAAAATGTGTTTTCTTACCACATGCCAGTTCCTCAAATTATACAGCATGGTGAAACCTTTTTGTAAGCCGTGACCTCTTGTGATAAACAAATCTCAAGCCCTCCTTTAATATTATTTAAAAGTTCAAACTAACTTACCTAAAAACAATGGTCCAGCTCTTTAAAAAATAAGTCATGATCGATAGCCTAGACTCCAACTCCCTGAGGTCCTTCCCTCCAGAAAGTAGTCACTAAAGCAAAGATGTACATGCAGCAAGTTTGTTGGGGGTACTCTCAGGATCAACCCTGTGTGTGTTCAGTGTAGGGGGGTGAAGAAAGCAGGATTGGGCAGAGAGAGAAGTCAAGCTGTGATGTAGGTGTGACAAAGGCCTCTGGAGCTGAAATGGCCCTTGAAGCAGAATTGTCCTGAATTGAGGCAGGAAGACGGGGACTCTGTGCATTGATGTCAGAGTGATTAGATTGAGGCTGCCCCTGGGGAAGGCTGTGACCTTGGGCAAGGCAACTCCCTTAAGCCATCTCAATTCCTGGAACGAACAGCACTGTGAGCTGTCAGGAGTTAACTCTCTCAGCAGTGGAGTAAAGACTGGATCATGCTAAAGAGAGGACTGAGCTGGGTACTGCAGCGTTTACAACACTCACCAATCAGTTTAGGGTCCCATCTCCTCATGGCAGGAGGGAAAAAGACCAGGGCAGTAGTCCTCCAGCTGAAGATCCTTATCTATCATTGTTGTTGTTCTTAGGTGCCATTGAGTCAGTTCTGACTCATAGCGACCTTATGTACAACAGAAGGAAACACTGCCCAGTCCTGCACCATCCTCGCAATCATTATGCTTGAGCCCTTCATTGCAGCCATTTTGTCGAGAGCCGTCTTGTTGAGAATCTTCCTCTCCTTCGCTGATCCTCTACTTTACTAAGTATGATGCCCTTCTCCAGGGACTGGTCCCTCCTGGTAACATATCCAAAGTACATGTGATGAAGTCTTGCCATCCTCCTTTCTAAGAAGATTCTGACTGTACTTCTTCCAAGACAGATGTGTTCATTATTCTGGTAGTATGTGATGTATTCAAAATTCTTCACCAACACCATAAATCAGCATCAATTCTTCTTTGGTCTTCCTTGTGTCCAGCTTTCACATGCATACTAGGCTATTAAAAATACCATGGTTTAGGTCAGGCGCACCTTAGTCCTCAGAGTGACATCTTTGCTGTTTAACACTTTAAAAAAGCCTTTTGCAGCGTATTTGCCCAAGGCAACACGTCGTTTGATTTCTTGACTGCTACTTCTATTGTGGATCCAAGTAAAATGAAATCCTTGACAACTTCAATCTTTTCTTTGATTATCATGATGTTGCTTATTGGTCCAGTTACAAGGATTTTTATTTTCTTTATGTTGAGTTGTAATACAAAGCTGTAGTCTTTGATCTTCATCAGTAAGTGCTTCAAGTCCTCTGCTTTCAGCAGCAAGGTTGTATCATTTGTATATCGCAGGTTGTTAATGAGTCTTCCTCCAATCCTGATGCCCCGTTCTTCTTCATATAGTCCAGCTTCTTGAGTTATCTGCTCAGCATACAGATTGAATAGGTGTGGTGAAAGGATACAACCCTGATGCACACCTTTCCTGATTTTCGACCACCCAGTGTCCCTTTGTTCTGTTCGAATGACTGCCTCTTGGTCTATGTACATGTTCCTCATGAGCACAATTAAGTGTTCTGGAAATCTCATTCTTCGCAATGTTATCCATAGTTTTTTATGATCCACACAGTCGAACGCCTTCGCATAGTCAATAAAACACAGGTAAACATGTTTCAGTATATCGACAGGGAACTGCCAGAAATTCAAGCCAGATTCAAAAGAGGACGTGGAAAGAGGGATAGCATTGCTGATGTCAGATGGATTCTGGCTGAAAGCAGAGAATACCAGAAAGATGTTTTTCAGAAGTAGACCCCTAGGTCCTTCTTCCTACTCTGTCTTAGTCTGGAAGATCTGGTGAGACCTGTCCACCATGGGTGATCCTGCTGCTGTTTGAAATACTAGTGGCATAGCTGCCAGCATCACAGCAACATGCAAGCCACCACAGTACAACAAACTGGCAGACGAGTGTTGGTATCGATCATTATTTCCACTATATCATCTGAAATATCAAGGCACGAAGGTAGGTTCCCTAGCCAAAGTCACATGGCACCCCAGAAGATGAGTTAGGACCAGGGCTGAGGTCACCAAATCCCATTCCAGGTAGAGAACTGGAAGTAAATGAAAACACAGCCCTACTTAATGGATTGCCTTAGCCTATCAATAAACCCCAATGAATGCCCATTGATTAAATACCCCAGAGAAAGTATTTTCAAGGAACTTGTAGTTCACCATTACACAAAGCCACTTTATCTTCTGTGGCCACTATTCCACCATAATTCTTTCCTGGACTCAACATTCTAGAACTAAGAGTGATTTTAGAGAGAATGCAGATTTACTCATCATGTAGCCTTAAGTCTTACTTGTTCTAGAAGATTCATTGCAAAAGCAGCTAACTTGGAAGATTAGGCTCTTCTGCACAGTATGGTGCTGATATCTGACAGAAGCAGGAAAGTGGGAATAGCTATCATACCTTAGTAGTCTCCCCTCCTGTGCTACCGAGGGCTCAGGAAGCAGAGTTAGGGAGCCCAATTTCCTAATGTTAGAGGGTTTATGTAGATATTTTCATATTTTTTAACCCACTTTATCTCTCCCGTTGCTTCACACGAGGCAGCTCATAGAAACACAATTCAGTTTTCATTTCCCACCTCATCTCTTAACCCTTCTGAATTCTATTGTGCTTATCACTTCATCGGAATCTGATTGGCTGACAGAAACTGTATTTATGATCTCCTACCAAAAGCTTCTCTCCAAATATGAATAATAAATCAACAGACAACCTTGCAGTTTTTTTGTGCAAATGGAATATTTGTGAGCCAGTTAATAGGATTTTAATAGACCAGGCCTTGCTTCGTATGTCCTGTATTTGCCAAGGCTTCGTCCCATCATTCTGACCCTAGGCTGAATCTTCTTATTCAGAAAAACACAGAAATGGCTTTCTCTCACCCTCAGCTGGGAGCAGAGAAGCAACTTTATTTACACCTCACAGGGAACTGTGATGAATGCCTCATTTCAGGTCTTGGAATTTGTTTAGAACTCATCAGGGACAAGAAAAAGACAATGCTTTCTCCCTTTAACCACCTCATTATCAATACCACCTCATTCTTAGAAGACCTGCGGAAGGAGTCAGAACTATTTGTTTCTTGGTTCAAGTTCAGGCTTTGCCAAGTGAGACAGAAAATCGTTACTGACTGAAAAAACCAGTTATTTATAGAAAATGATTAGAAGTCCTCTACCTTGGTCCTATGGTCAGCTGTCCACAGTCTCCAAATCACCTTCACAATTTACACTTCTGTCAGCAGAGAGTATTAAACCGTCAGAGCAAGCCTTTTTCCCTGTCACAGTGGAGGTGAATGCAAACACCTGGAGCTCAGTTTGACCCTGGAAAAACCCTTGAGGACTGAGCAGGCATGCACACAGGATTCAACGTTGATGCTCCCTCTATGAAGAAATTTAATCTTCTCTAAAAGAGAGCATTAAAAGTAGAAGTGCCACAGGGAGGCCATTTTGACATTTTGAAAGCAGGCAGTGGATTCTGGGAAATGAGTCTTTTCTGCCTTCAGCTTACCACAGATATGCTTCTTCCATTTTTCCCAAGTATAAACTTTCAGTAAAGCTGGTCTTTGCATCCCCACACACAAGGCTTCCCATTCTCATTGCCCCCTACAGCATCCTTGGAGATTCAAATTCTATCCATGTCTAGCTCAAAGCCCACCTTCTCCAGGAAGCCCTCCCTTACTGCTACATTCCATGTGATCTGTCTTGTCTGTGATTTATGGTAAGAGTTGCAGGGTTTAGCACAGAAGCTGACTCTTGGGTGCACCCTTGTATGTGTATGTTGGCTCCTCATCATCCTGGCATCTATTGCTTCAGTGTCCTCCACTCTGACAGTGTAGTAACAAACTATTGTCTGTCCCTCCCTCCGCTGCTCCTGCCAAGCTCTCCTGGTTCTTTCTGCTCTCGTCCTCTCCATGCATTGCTTTTGCTACCTCATGGAATCTGATCTCTACATCCCTTTGCGTGTCTCTTCTGCAGTATCCTACTTTCTGATGCATTCTTTGCATGTTTCATATTCACACTTCCAAAGAGAAAAAAATGCATTGGGGTCAGCTAGTCAGTTCCTCACAGAGAGCTAGTGTTTTAGACTCAGGTCTCATACTATCTACCCTGGCTGGCCAGTGTACTTCCCTTGTTCTGATTAGCCATGGCCAGGTCATGTGGTGCCAAGAATGGAGATCCATGCATAAGGAACCATGCAGACAGGGGTGAGGGTGTCATAAGCGTTCGGTACCTCTGGAGGATAAGGTCCTCAAAGCCATATCCATGATTCCTCCCTGTTCTGAATCTCCTCAATGTTCCAAACACATATATGGAAATTTACAACAGCCTTTTGTTTAAACTTTACCTAAAGCTTATTTTGTGATGGATAATGCAAGGCCTGCCACCAAGTCTCTACTAAAGTTAAATATCTGCTGATTTCTTGTAAGGATGCTGTGTCTCCAATTTCTCCTTTCTATCATTTTCCCCTTTGATTTCCTAAATTAAAGTCCTCGCCTTGTTTAAAATTTAGTCCACGTTGAATGTGTTCAGGACATTTTCCTTGGCTAAATACTTTTGGTCAGTCATGTACGCTGTAAGTTTGGTAGAGGCAAAATATTTTTTGAGTGTTGCATAACTTCTGGAGTGCCTAATAAAGTGATGACCACATACCAGAACACCAAACCCATTGCTATCAAGTCAATTCCAACTCACAGCAACCCTATGTGTTTCAGAGTAGAACTGCTCCATAGGGTTGTTTTTTTTTTTGTTTTTTTTTTTTCTTTTTTTGTCTGTAATCTTTACAGAAGCAGATCACCAGGACTTTCATTTGCAGTACCACTGGATGAGTTCATGGGTGGGTTCAAACCACCAACCTTTTAGTTAGTAGTTGAGTGCAAACCATTTGTACCACCCAGGGACCTCCGACTGCCACAAAGAAGGGGCCAAAATGGTTGTTGAAGTGAATTAATTTTCAAAAGAACACTATGGAATCTTGGGGTAGGAAAGGAGAGAGAATGTGTGGTTCGGTCTTTAATCTGGCATCATCCCTGGAAAAAATGATCATTCAGGTTCAAAAAGGACAATTCCAATGTACAGAAAGAACTTCTGCACAATCTTTCTGTAACTATCACTCATTTTTCCTAATGCTAAATAAAGTTAAACAAGAGAAAGCCTGATTTTATTTTCCTCATAACAGTCTGTTAAATATTTAAAGATAGCAATTGGGCATTTTCCAACTGCTTCTCTCCAGGCTAAATATGCAGAATTAGCTGACTCACAGGGTTTTGATTTGATATATTAGGGTATCATTGATTAGAATAACAGTATCAATGGTAAGCCCTCAATTATTCCATTTACTTCTCATATGACAGAGTTTTTAAGACTATCTTATTCTTAGCATCCTCCTCTAAATGTACACTGCAATATTATTTCCTAGAACTAAGTATAAATCCCCTTCTTAATAAGACTATGTAAAAAGCCTATGCTCTCTTGATTTAAACAAAATATGAATAAAGTTCATGTTGGGTTGGCATCAGTTTCCTGCACTCCCCCGGTCTGTTCGCCTGGCCTGGGTCATGGTGCATCTGCCATGTTCATCAATATATTCCCACCATCTACCACTTGCATATTCCTGAGAGCCACTAGCTTGATGCCCAGTGCTTAATAGGTAGTAAGCAAAATATGTGCTAAATGAATGACTTACGGTCAATTCTGATCCTTAGTTCTTTATCACAGGAAACTCTACTAAGCCTGGGATACCCCTTCCCATGATTTTATTTTTAACCAACTTCTAACTAACATCCATATTAAATTCCATCCTATTATATTTGGTTCATGATTTTAGCCTATTAAAATAGTTTCAAATCGTGTATAGGTCACCTACAGTTTCAACTCTTCCTTCTTTCTAATGTTGCATCAGTTATGTATTTGATAGTCATGCTTGATATGTCTTTAATGAAGGCACCAATTTAAAATATTAAAACGGGACAGAGCCAACAACAGAGATCTCTGGCATAGCACTGGAATCCACTCTCCAGGCTACCATAATCCATGAATCATACTCTCTGATTAAAGTTACTGGACCGACACAAATCTATCAGACTTACCATCTAGCCTGCATTTCTCCTTTTTCCACAAAAGAACATGAGATAATTTGTCAAATGCTTTCCTGAAGCCGAGATGTTATAGGGCATATTAGCTCTGTCCTCTCTCTCAAGTTCCTTTAAAGCAAGAATTTCTCTTTGGAGTTTTAAAGGTTTCTTCATCTAGAAGTCTTTCCCCTCTCTACAACCCAAAGATAAATAATGTCCATACAGAACCTCCTATTTTACAGGAAAAATTTATAAGTGCCCCATCTACCAGCTATTGAATGCCCGCTAAATGTAAAGAACTCTGCTCAGTGATGGACGGACACTGTCCTGGGAAATGATATTTGTCACAACCTCCTTCATCAGGTATTTTTAGTCCAATTTAAAGCTGAGGAAACTGAGACTTCAAAATGCTGAGTAATTACCAAGTCCTTATATTCAATAATAATGTTTATTCAACATTTATTCAACAATAAACGTTCTCATGTGATTTATGTTGTCATCACGTAATTCGTGGGGCTCAGTGCAAAATTAAGATGCAGAGCCCTTGCTCAAAACACAGGAAAAAAGTACCATTAAAAAATATATATATATTACTATCGCGTAGATTGCAACTCATAGCAACCCTACAGGACAGTAGAACTACCCCACAGGATTTCCAAGGCTGTAATCTTTATGGAGGCAGATTGCCACATCTTTTTCCCACGGAGTGGCTAGTGGGTTCAAACTGCCAACCTTTTGGTTAGCAGTCGGGCTCTTAACCACTGCACCACCAGGGCTCCTGAGTGCCATTAAAGGTACTAAAATACAAAACTTTTTTCTTCCACAGACTCTTGCTCAACCCGTCATGGTGTTTTTTATTAGCTGTATTGGAGGTTCGAAACCGTTAGCACCTCCACTCTGCAGGAGAAAGATGTGGCAGTCTACTTCCATAAAGATTATAGCCTTGGAAACACTATGGGGCAGTTCTACTCTGTCCTATAGGGTCACTATGAGTTGGAATTGACTCAACGGCAACAGGTAAGTAAAAAAATACATAATAAGAAAGTTTTAAATTATTAGCATGAATTTTACAATCCATCTTTATATTGTGCAATGCTAGTTTTAAGTGCAAATATAAGCATGTGTCATGGATTGAATTGTGTTTCCCCAAAATATCTGTCAACTTAGCTGGGCCATGAGTCCCAGAATTGTGTGATTATCCATCATTTTGTCATCTGATGTGATTTTCCTATGTGTTGTAAATCCTATCTCTATGATATAGATGAGATGGATTAGCCGCAGTTATGTTGATGAGATCTACAAGATTAGATTGTGTCTTAATTCAATCTCTTTTGAGCTATAAAAGAGAGAAGTGAGCAGAGAGACACAGGGAACCTCATACCACCAAGAAAGCAATACCAGGAGCCAAAGTTCCTGCACAGAGAAGCTCCTAGACCACAGGAAGATTGATTGACAAGGACCTTCCTCCAGAGCCCACAGAGAGAGAAAGCCCTCCCCTGGAGCTGGTGCCCTGAATTTGGACTTCTAGCCTACTAGACTGTAAGAGAATAAACTTCTGTTTGTTAAAGCCATCCACTTGTGGTACTTCTGTTACAGCAGCACTAGATGACTAAAATAAATGACTAAATAAAATGTTAATTCATAAGTGAAATTACAAAAATGATAACAGTATGTACTCTGTAGCTCATACATGCGTAGCTTCCTCACTCTTACCAGAAGAGTGGAAACTGCACAAAACTAAACAACTGTTTGTTTGTTTTTTTAATTTCTTGTCTTGATACACACACATTCTACCAATAGTCTTTACCTTTGGCTTACTAATAGGTACGGAGGGACTGAAAGAAGAAAAGTAAAGAAGGGCAGTCCCATCTTTTGCCTTTCCTTCTGTCGCCATTTTCAGAGTGGAGGTTGGCTAATACAGCAAAGTAAAAGTGAATGAAAGCCTATGAGACCGTTCCTTGGTGGTTAGTGTTTCTCCCAACGTCATAGCCTTCTTTCTCTGTTTGAAGGACGTTCTAAAGAAAGCGTGGCCCCTAGGGTCTGCCAGTGCCTTCACTAACTCGTTTGTAGACACAGCACACTTAACTTGTACTTGCTTTGCCTTTCTAAGCTCCACGCATCATGGATCTACCAGAATTCCTTGTTCATGGGCACCGTGAAGCTGTATGTAAACGGGTGATAAGCAACAGTCATGTGACAGATCGTGTCTAGCTCCTCGGCTTGCATGCGTGCTCCATTTTCTCATCGTTCTTCACTTACAAAACACAAGTGCGAAGATAAAAGATAAGAATTCCAAAATGACAACCAAACCAAACCAAACCAAACCTGTTGCCATTGAGTTGATTCTGACTCATAGAGACCCTAAAGGACAGAGTAGAACTGCCCCATAGGGTTTCCAAGGAGTGGTTGGTGGATTCAAACTGCAGCCCTTTTGGATAGCTGCCGAGCTTTTAACGGCCGTGCCATCACGGCTCCAAGATGACAACAGGAGAGCATTAAACCAAACACAGGGCCCTTCTGAGTACAGGGCCTGGTACAATTGTGCAGGTTGCACCCCCTAAGCCAACCCTGATGTCGTCACTGATCATTGCACCCCATCTACCCCTGAGACCTCATCTCCCTTGCCTCATCTCCCAGACTCACTGGCCATTTTTCTTCTTTAAAAAATTCCAAGCTATTTCATGCCTCAGTTTCTTTGCACTTGCTGCTGCTTCTGCCTGGAAAGCCTTTTCCCAGGATATTCACGTGCCCCACTGTCCACTCCTCCTCATCAGGCATTGGCTCCACCGTCATCACTCCACAGGCTTTCCCATGGTGCCTTATCCAGCGCCCACCATCACCTCATCACAGAACTCTATTTTCTTCATGCCGTGTGTCTGAATGCATCACATGTATGCATTTGCTCATTCACTACCTGACTCTTTTGTTATCATGTAGGCTCCAGGACAGCCATGACCTTGCTGACTTGTTCACTGCTGGGTCTAGTTCCTGGAACCTTGCCTGGCACATGATTTAAAAAAAAAAAAACAGTTGCTGTCAAGTCTAGTCTGACTCATGGTGACCCCATGTGCTCCAAAGGGTTTTCAGTGGCTGATTTTTTTTGGATATAGATCACCAGGCCTTTCTTCCAAGGCATCCCTGGGTGGATTCAAACATCTAACCTTTCAGTTAGCAGTCAAGTGCATTAAACATTTGCCCCACCCGGGGACTCTTGGCACAGGATAGGTGCTCAGTACATATTAAGTGCATGCCCAAATGAATGAATTGCATGCCTATGCTAGATCATGCCTCACAGTTCCTCGTAAAAATAAAAATTAATTAAATTATAAATGTACACAAGATAATGAATTTAGTGGAACTCAGGTCCTTGAAAGAAGAGAATTATGCAAAAGAATTAACTGAGACCGTGGTGATAAATCGCTTAAAAACAGATAGATGGAAATGGCCATGTGCCCCCCGCCCCACACTCCCCACTCGTTCGCCTTTTTCTTTTCTTACAACAAAGCCGTAATACTGAGCTGGTAACAGCCCAGCTGTTGCCATAACAACCGACTTTGCGGACACAAACTTGCAGCCGAGATGAAACCACATGATGGAGAGAGAATTGTTTGGCCAAGACCTATCAGAAATAATTACAAAGATGACAGAGGAAAGAATGAGCCAAGTAAATTGGTTTTAAAACTGCATCTTCTTAGGCAGATAAGAAAATGGAAGATAAAACCGAATCACACCTAAGAATATATATCTGTGGTGGGAAGTCACACAAAGCTAAAAAAAAAAAAAAATTTCCCATTTTGTAAGGAAATAAAGTTAAGTATAAGCTGATCTGCAAGAAATAACACCCTTTCAGACAACCTGGTCACCTCTAATTCAAGTTGAAACTGAGCTGGCCTAGCTTTGCCTGGGTTGCAGTATGGTCTTCTGCAATTGAGGGATTCCTGAAAAATTGTGGGTAAATCAAATATCTAAAAATCAAATCTGAATTCAAGCACTCTGGCTTGCTCGGTTTTTAAAGAAACTTCGGAAAAATCCTTCTGTAAAGCAACTGATTCCTTTGTTATAGGACTAGACATTCCTTTAAGCATAGATTTTGTAAGTTTTCATATGAATACTCTTAGAGCCAAATTCCCCTGCAATATTCTTAAAGCATTTTTTACCTAGCTATTCTGAAAAAGCATCATCTTTCTCTGTCTCAGTTTGTCTCCATGAAATTAGGAATATTATTATTTCCCAGCTGCCAACATCCTCATTTGAACGTCTCTGTTTTTGTAAAGTTCTCTGAATTCATTTCTTAAAAATCACGCACGAATCAAGTACCCTGATGGTTGACCAGTTCAACGTTTGTTTTCCTTCCTACATCCCCCTACCCTGAGTTTCTTCTTTCTCATCACTGAGCACAGATCTCACTGTTGTTACTCTTGGAACACTTCAATTTTTGGTTTTTGTCATCAAGGGAGGCTGTTTCCATCTTTCAATGTGGGAAATAAAAAGAAAAAAAAATCTTATTTATTAAGATAAAGTTTCTAGACATAATTTCAGACTCTTTAGAGACATGGGATTATAGAAATCCAATAAATATATAACTACCTAAATCATATGTATTAATAAATTACCATCTCTTTGGATGGGTTTCAATTACAGAAGGAGTAATTCACACTAAGGGTATATACTAACATTGACTTTTTGTTCCTTTACCTACTTCCAGGAGCGGTCATTGCTTACCTCAGCAGTGGATAAATGACAAATTCCTGTATATATTTATATTACACTAAGCTGATTTTTGTGAAAATTTTCAATGATACTGCAGAATGATACCCACTTCCATGAGAAAGTGAATGTTTATCAGCGTCTGTGTTCCGTTTTGCTAATGTCTCTTCCCTTCTTTCCTGTTGTAACAGTTTTGTACTAGTCCTACTACAAGGTACATCCTGAAACCCAGTTTAGTACCAATCTAATAGCTATTACTTGGTGTTGAAGGTGTTTTTCCACCGCCCATCTTTGAGTTTGCTGTATTGTGGTGACTTGCCTGTTGCCATGATGTTGGAAGCTATAACACTGGGATTTCAAACACCAGCAGTCACCCACGGAGGACAGGTTTCAGCAGAGCTTCCAGATAAAGACAGACTAGGAAGAAAGGCCTGGTGATCTACTTCCAAATATTAACCAGTGAAAATGCTATGGATCATAACAGAATATTGTCTGATATAGTAAGGACCAGGCTATATTTCTTTATGTTGTACATAGGGTTGCCATGAATCTGAACTGACTCAACAGCAACTAACAATAAAAAAAAGGTTTTTGCAGTCAGCTTGGCACCAGGGATAAAAGACAGAGTTAGAGAGCAACCACCTTTGGGGCATTTACAATCCATTTGGAAAAAGGAACCAGGCACAGGAAATATTTTAAATAATGATGACTAGATACAAAGATGAGTGGAACTGGATGTGATTCAGAAATCTGAATTTCAGAAATGAGTGCTATGGTGGAGTTTAGAGAGCTTGAGAAACTTCAAGAAAATGGAAGACCCTGAGCTGGACCTTAAGGAATGAGAATAATGTGGCCAAAAGGAAATGAAAAAAGCATCGTAAATTAGGAGAATCATACGAGCCAAGACCCAATTCTATGTACCATACACCCATTTCCGGGTATTGCTGAATAACTCACAGAACACTCTGCCACTAATAGCTCCTCCTCAGTCTTGCCTAGTCTAGTCTAGCATTCTGATAGCCCACCTTCTTCCAGGCAACACACCTTCCACCCTGCCATGTAATACTTGTCAAACAAAGCTGAGATCACATCATTTCCTTGCTCTTCAGTGGCTCCCACAACCAAAAAGAAGTGAAAAACTGCAGAAAGTTGGCTTACAACCCACAACAAACTTTTTTCCCTTTCTTGTTCCTCCTCATAACCCTAACTCACACAGCAGAGCTCAGAACACGGAAAGCATTCCCTTTTTTCTCTTCTCGAATTTCCAAAACTTCAGTTCATGCTGGCCCTCAGCACACTGCCTCTTCCTCTCATCTCTCTCCAGTTACAATTTTCCTTCCAGGAGTAAATCGCTGTCCTTCCCAGTGTGATTCCAGATAGTCTTCCAGACATTTCCAAACTGCCATTTCTACCCATTATCCTGATTTTCACAGCCAAAGCAAGCAAACTGACCCAAAATTTCCCTTGGGCAGTAAGTGAGAAGAAAGGTCATAAAAACACTTTAATTATTCCTGCTGTATACATTATCTCATTAAATATCCCCAACAACTTTCTTACATATGTCCAGTTATTACAGATAAAGACGTGGCCCAAGGTCCAAACTAAGAGAGGAAGAAGGGCTTGTAACCTGTGTCAAGATCTCAACCACAACAGCCCAATGTCTCCTTTGTACCTTGCACAAAATAGGTGTTCAAAAAAAATGCTTTCAGAAAAACTTGCTAAATAGAGACAGTTATTCTCTAGTCAGTGGAGCAGCGTGCACACAAAGTGGTTAACTGGAATTTTCGACTTCAAGGTGCATCTGTCAGACAAGCAAGGAGGAAGCCCAGGAGTCCTGCCTTTGCACCTTCCTCAGACACTTTCAACAGCTTTAGAAACTTTTCACTTAAGGAAATTAGAGGCTTAATACCAGCAACACTGAATGTTCCTCAGGAGCTTGTCTCCTTAGAATCGGCAGCAGCTGTGTGCAAATTAATCGGTGATTTGCAGGCTACACAGAGCCAAGATTGGGGAAACAGCTGGGCATATTTATGAAAGTTTGTCAGAGCTGTACCAGCGTGTTCCGAGGTAACTTCTTTGTGAAGTGTCATTTTGCTGGCAAAGAAATGGAGAAAGCGAGACAGAGCCTGCCTGTGTCTGGAGGATTAATGAAAGCCTGGCAGAAATCCGAAGCTGAACATCGCTTCTCAGTCTAATTTAGGCAGAGATTTACATGAGAGGGTCTGAGGAGCGAAACTGGAGCGAACCTGCATCAGACATCATGCTGACTGGCGACTCCCTGTAACTGCAGTGGTATTCAATTTTAAGTAAGTGTAGCCTGCTGCCCCAACAAAGTCAGAGGAGGAACTGCGACACCTGGTCAGGAACCTAGTTTGAAGTTCCATGGCCCACACCAGCCCCTTCCCTGACCATGAAAGGACCCTGCCCTCCCATCGTGGCCCATGCCTTCTCCTGGCTCTGCTCTGAGCTCCCACTCCAATTTAGAGGGAGGATAAAAGACAACCTGTCAAAGAATCTACAGTGGATCTAAGGGAGCTTAATATTTCCTGGCTCACTTTTTATCTTTAAATAGTTACGAAGAGAGCATAGACAATTTAAAAAAAAAAAAAAAATCAACAGCATACCTACTGAGAGAAGGGGACAGCTCTTCTGGGAAAACTGATTGACAAGCTATGATAACCTACTTTTGGAGGCCAAAGATCCTGTTTTAAGTTCATTTGATCACTAAATTTGACCTATCTGTGAGCAGTTGTCCCAGCAATCCACTGACTGTTTTTAGAGCCCTTCCCATCATCCAACTAATTGTCTTGTGAAACCTGAATAATCTCCCATTTATTGAACACTTAAACCTTAAACCAAAAAAACAAATAAATAAACCCGTTGCCATCGAGTCAATTCCAACTCACAGCAACCCCACAGGACAGAGGAGAACTGCCCCATAGGGTTTCCAAGGAGTGGCTGCTAGATTCAAACTGCTGACCTTTTGGTTAGCAACCAAGCTCTTAACCACTGTGCCATCAGGGCTCCCATGTCAACCCAGAGGCAAATTAACCAGTAAGCAAGGTACTCACTGGCTTACATTAAGCAAGATGTGCATGGGCTTACTTATGTTTATTTACTAATCTGTAGTGAAAAATTTTGCATGGGTTTCACCACATCTTGGTGAAAAATAGGTGAAATTATTCACTATAGATCAGTAAATATGCACAAGTAAGCCCATGCATACCATGTTTATTGGGTAATCTGGCCCTGTGTCAACCTTTGTGTGTCAAAACAGAATTGATCCATAGGGTTTTCATGGCTCAGACCCTTCGGAAACTGATCGTTAGGCCTTTCTTCTGAGGACCCCTAGGTGATTCAAACCACTAACCTTTTGGTTAGTAGCCTAGAGCTTAACCATTTGTGCCCTCAGGGACTCCCATTGGACACTTAAAACCCATTGCCATTGAGTGGATTCCAACTCATAGAGATCCTATAGGACAGGGTAGAACGGCCCCATAGGGTTTCCAAGGCTGTAATCTTTATTTTGTGGAAGCAGACTGTCACA
>NW_004443981.1:259868-261258 GCF_000243295.1 Trichechus manatus latirostris
AACCCTATCTGTAAAGAAGAAAAATGAGAAATATTTGGCAACTCTATTAATTACAACCAGAATGAACTGCCTCTCTGTGTCCCTGCCCCATGGTTCTGTATATGTCCTTGTCTCTGCTTTCCTGACCAGGATTTATCCTAGCACCATACCAGTTCTCTGGCACTACGTCTTTCTGTTTCCCAACTTCCTATCAGAGATAGTTCCCAAAAGTTGTTTTCATATTAGTATTCTACAAAAGTTTTTCAGGTTTCTCTGCGGAATCTCATATACAAAGTTGGATTTAAATGTATCATGTAATTGCTAATTTTTTTAATTATGCTTGTGTGTATACAGATATTTTTAATTCATTCTAATATCAGTTAGAGGAGCCCTTGTGGCACAGTGGTTAAGAACTCACTACTAACCAAATGGTTGGCAGTTCAAATCCACCAGCTGTTCCTTGGAAATCCTATGGGGCAGTTCTACTCCGTCTTATAGGGTCACTACGAGTCGGAATCAACTCAACAGCAATGGGTTTGGCTTTTGGTTTATATCAGTTCAGAACGCATACAGCTGCAACTAACAGACAACCCAACTTAAATAAATAGCGGTTTACTCTGTCCCATGATAACAAGTTTGGAGATAGATTGTTGACGATATTGATCCAGTGGTTCAACAAGGCTTAGGCCAACATTTCTGCTGTTCTCTTGGTCTTTCTTTCATGGTATCAAGATGACTGCTACAAGCCCAACCTTCATATTTACATTCAGGTAGGAAGAAGGTTGTTCTGATGCTAGAAGCTAAGCCACTGGTATTTCAAATACCAGCAGAGTCACCCATGGTGGACAGGTCTCAGTAGAGCTTCCAAACTAACACAGACTAAAAAGAAGGACCTAGTTATCTACTTCTGAAAAAATGGTCAGTGAAAACCTTACGAATATCAGCAGAACATTATCTGATAATAAGGCCAGAAGATGAGACCTTCAGGTTGGAAGGCACTCAAAATACAACTGGGGAAGGGCTGCACCCTCAAAGTAGAGTCAGCCTTAATGACCTGGATACAGTAAGCTTTCAGGACATTCATTTGCTGATGTGGCACAACTCAAAATAAGAAGAAACAGCTGCAAACCATTAGTAACAGGACCACGGAATGTATGAACTATGAATCTAGGAAAATTGAAAGTCATCAAAAATGAAATGGAACACTTGAAGATCAATATCCTAAGCATTAGTGATCTGAAAGGGACTGATATTGGCCCTTTTGAATTAGAAAATCATATGGTCTATTATTCTGTGAAGGACAAATTGAGGAGGAACGACATCACATTCCCCCCAAAAAATTTCAAGATCTATCCTGAAGTACAGTGCTGTCAGTGTTAGGATAATATCTGTACACTTTTAAGAAACACCA
>NW_004443981.1:275980-302499 GCF_000243295.1 Trichechus manatus latirostris
ATGTCATAAAACAACATGTGTACTTCTGTTTCATGAGAAACTATTTGTTCTGTAAGCCTTCACCTGAAGTACAATAAAATTAATTAATTAATTAATCAATTTTAAAAGAATGTGTTTACTTTCTTGTACATTGTCTGCTGCCTCACACTAGATAGGAATCTCCAAGAAAGAAAGGCCTGTTGATTTTTACACGTACAGTCTATGTCTTAGCACAATGCTTGGCAAATAGTTGGCACTCACTAAATATTTACTGAATTCATGAACGAATGAATAATGATGATGATGTCAAAATAACAGCTACGTGCATATAGTGCTTACTTTATTTCAGGTACACCCTATCTTACAGGTAGAGTGATGAAGTAAATGGTTCCAGACCAACCACCATATTTTTATACAAATAACACTTGTGTTAAACCTTTTTTTGCCAACTGAACAACCCCTTTGCACATTTTTTTACTAGGCACCCTATGTGCGTTATACATGTGGGCTTGTTATTTACGTGAGTCCATTATCTGCAAAAAAAATACGGTACTTGTAAAAGGCAAAGCTAAGATTTGGACCCAGCAGTGTGGCTCTAGATTTCATGCTCCTACCCCTCCGCTATCCTACCTGGGATAAAGGCAGCTCCTTTAGCTGACTTAGTGCTCATCCCAGAGACAGCAAACAAGAGATCCTCATTTCCCAGGGCTGAGGTTTTGGCACAGAAGAGTAAAGTAAATTTCCCCTCACACTATACAAGTGGAAAAGAGAAGAAGCGTGCAAAGTCTTTTGTCCCAGAGTTTCTACTGGGCAATGGAAAAGGCTTCCACTGAACACAATTTCACAAGATCATCTCCACCTCCTTGTCCAGCTTTTTCTTTTTTTTTTCTTTTTTTGGTTTTAACGAAGAGAAGTTTATTTCCTCACAGTCAAAGTAGGCTAAAAGTCCAAATTCCGGGTGTCAGCTCCAGAGGAAGTCTTTCTCTCTCTGTCGGCCTTCTCATCAGTGTTCCCCTGGACTAGGAGCTTCTCAGTGCACAGACCCCTGTCCAAAGGATGTGCTCTGCTCCTGGCACTGCTTTCTTGATGATATGAGGTCCCCCTGTCTCACTGCTCACTTCTGTCTTTTATATCTCAAGAGATTGCCTCAGGACACAATCCAGTCTTGTAGAACAGGTCCTGCCTTACTAACACAACTGCCACCCATCCTCCCTCATTGACATCATAGAGGCAGGTTTACAACATAATAGGAAAATCACACAGTACCAGGAATCAGGGCCCAGCCAAACTGATACACACATTTTTGGGGGGACATAATTCAAACCATGACATTCCACCCTTTGGCCCCCAAAAAATCACATCCTTGCAACATGGAAAACATATTCACCCCATCATATCATAGCAAAAGTCTTAACTCCAAGTCCAAAATCCAAAAATTCCTCTTCATCTGTGAAATCTAGAATACAAGTTATTTGCTTCCAAAGGTACAATGGCAGAACAGGCACAAGCTAGACATTTCCATTACAAATGGGAGAAATTGCAGGGAAAGAAGGCATAACAGGCACCACGCAAGTCAGCAGAACACATTACATTAGCCCTCAAGGCTTTGAAAATAATCCTCTGTTCTCTGAGACAATTTACACAATAGCCCTGCCCTCCAGACTCTAGGTATTGGCCACAGTCTCTGGATTTTGAGTGGAGGCCCCTTGGCCCCGGGCTTCAGCTCCACCTTCCAGGCCCCCTGGGACAGCAACTCTGCTCCCTTGGCTTTAGGCGCACCATTCTCCTAGTCCATCAGAGTGACAACTCCACCCTTGGAAACACCAGAGGCCATGGCTCCACCCTTTGAGACCGCTGAGGTCATGGCCATACCTTTTGAGACTGAAGCAGCTCAGCTTCTTGCGTCCCTTGTCTCTTCAGCTTCTGCTTCCTGTGGCCTCTCAGCCCTCTGGCCTCATGCCCGCATCTGCCCTGCTGGGGCAAGTGTTCCAAATCTCAGTAGCTCCACCGGTAAGTGCCCGGAGGTACCCCACTCCGGCAGAAAGCCTCGTGCACACAGACACTCAGCTCTCTCACTCCGTGGGTCGGCAAGCCTAGCTCCACCTATAAGTGCCCAGAGGCACCTCACTCCGCCAGGAAGCCTCGTGCACACAGGCACTCAGCTCCCTCGCTCCGTGAGCTGGCAAGGCTTAGATCCACCGATAAGTGCCCACAGGCACCCCACTCTGCCAGGAAGCCTCCTGCTCACAGGCATTCAGCTCTCTCGCTCTGTCGGTCGGCTCCAGCGCCATCTTTCACCGGTCTCCTGGTTCTGCTGCTGCTGGTCCTCTGTCACTGCCATATGTCTATCCATTCACAGTTTTAAAACCACTTCCACATTTTAGGTATCTGTTACAGCAGCACCCCACTATCTCGGTACCAAATTCTGTCTTAGTCATCTAGTGCTGCTATAACAGAAACACCACAAGTGGATGGTTGTAATGAAGAGAAGTTTCTTTCCTCACAGTCAAAGTAGGCTAAAAGTCCAAATTCAGGGTGTCAGCTCCAGGGGAAGTCTTTCTCTCTCTGTCGGCCTTCACATCAGTGTTCCCCCAGACTAGGAGCTTCTCAGCACAGGGACCCCTGTCCAAAGGACGCGCTCTGCTCCCGGCACTGCTTTCTTGATGGTATGAAGTCCCCCACCCGGCTTTTTCTTGCTTAAGGCTTCACTACATGGTGAATCAAGGAGCCTTGGTAGTACAATGGTTAAGCACTAGCCTGCTAACCAAAAGGTGGGCAGTTCAAACCTACCTAGCAGCTCCATGGGAGAAAAGACCTGGCTATGTGCTCCCGTAAAGATTTCAGCCTAGGAAACCCTTTGGGGCAGTTTTAGTCCTATAGTGTTACTATGAGTCGGAATTAACTGGACAACACACGACAACAGCAACACAACATGGGGAATCAGGAAAAATATCAGTGATCAAGTTCAAGTCAAATATGCAACCCAACAGGAACTTGATATGACCTTCTCAAGGTTTCAGAACTATTCTCGTAAGGCTTAGAGTATTCCAGAAGGCTTTGCTCTCACTATTTACATACTTCTCATTCTGAGCAGGTGTGTGTATACACACATATAAAAATGGTATTAAATGATATTATTTATTCTTCAGTTGTGTTTACCTTCACTGACCCACCAGGTTCCATTCACATCATTTTTCATCCATGGAGTTTCAGAAGAGGGAAAACGTTCCATTCTTAAATAAATAAATACATAAATACTTCTGTGTTCTTCCCAGCATAAAATAAACCTGCATTGACTTCTTACTGATAAAGCTGACGGGCTTGTATGTTTAGATACTTGCAATCATAAATAAGGCAACAAGGGAAGTCTACAGAGGTCTCTGGCTTTTCTGAAGCAGAGCAGCAGCAACCAATCAACTGTACTGAAAATGAATAGATGAGACAAGGCAAAGTTGCTGGGAGGGAAAAATGGGAAGCTCATATTTCTGAGAACACCCCCCTCCATAATGAAATGTCCCCATGGAGCACTTCTTTTAAATAAGCCAGCAGAAGTCCATCTCACCCAGTTCCACCTGCCCTGCTTGTTTTGCTGTTATCCGGGTAGATGACCCAATAGGCAAGGTAAGCACGGTGCTTACCTTACTTACCAGATCATCTGTAGTGAACAATTTCATATTTTTTCACTACATCAAAGATTCTGCTTCTAGGTATGGCAGTCATCTGTCTCTCTCCCAACCCCATAGCACCCTCCTACAGAATCAAAGCCTCTTTTCAAATTTACAGTCCTGACAGGGATGGATGACCCAGTCAGCAAGGTAAGCGCAGGCATACCTGTGCTTACTCACTAATCTGTAGAGAACAATTTCACATGAGTTTCACATCTTATTGGGTAATCCGCCCCTGTGACTCTTCTGTTTTGTAATCTTTCTTTAATTCATGATAACAGTTCATAATCAAACGGTAGAGGGGAGCGCTCTCTCCCACCACTGTCTGGGCCAAAGGATGAATTTTATTCTCAGAATAACCGCATTCCCAGAAGAGACAGCAGAAAAGTGAAGTGGAAAGTATGAGACCCAGTCCATCTCAGTTTTCTACTTCCTTTTTGGGCACTTAGTAACTGCTAACGATGAGGAGAAAACACCATTGGACAACAAGAAATAGCTGGCTTTTATTTAACTACAAGTGGGGGAGGGAGAAGATAACATGAGTCCTTCTCCCTTGCTTCCGTTAGAATTTCCACAATTAGCTGAGATGTTTGTTATCTACCAATTATCTTGTAGAAAAACTTTCTAGACCATACTTATACTCTGAATTTAGAATATATCATCAGAGATGTACAGAAATGGAGAAAAAAATGTTGTTTTTTATTAAAATTGTTTTGTCTCATGCAATAGGTTATTTCTTATTGGTAGAATAGAATTATATTAAAGACATAAATTTAATCATTATACTTTAGGCTTGAGCTTTTACTAACTCACTGGAATCAGAGCTGAGACTTGTGGACGCCTGGGTTCAACAAGTTGTTCTTGTCTAGCCCAGAATCCATGGAGACCAAAACCAAGGCCCCAAACTGGGTTTGGAAGATATTAACCCTAGAAGGATAGCCACCGAGGCTCGTAGTTACGGTGTTGCAGTGAATTCAATATAAAACATTCTATTCAGACACCAGGGCTCAAAGGAAGTGATTTTATAGTAGGGTCATCTGTATTGTCCATCAGGATGTGCTACCTCAACAAGTTTTGATGGAGAGTGGCTAATGTGATGCCTCTTTTAGGTGAGGGCAGCATCCCCTCTCTTCTCTATCAATAGGACTTTATAGTGCAGTGGTTTCTCGTAATTCTGGGATTGTAGGATCTTTCTGCTGATGGTTAAATCAGGACCCAAGGACTGGTCAACACATCCCTGGAGCCATCAGGACTAAAATTCTAAAATTCAGTTTTCAAACTTTCTGTCAGTATATCTTGTACTAAGTTATGTCTACATCTCTTAAGTATCAAATACAGAAAGTGGTGTCTTGATTTTTAGCTGCATTTTTCTTTTAAACTCCAGATTCACACTTTGATGTAACCATTCTCACTCCTTAAAAGTAGGCTCCTTGAGAGCAGGGGGTCCTAACTTGTCCTTACACTCCCACACTCCAACAAACAAGACTTCAATAAATGTTTGTTCACTCATTCATTAAAAAAAAAAAAAGAAAAAATTCTTGCATTCCTATTACTTCTCAGGCATACTTTGCTAGGTCCAATGAGATACCAAAACGAAAACCAAACCAGTTGCCATCTAGTCAATTCTGACTCATGGTGAACCCATGTGTTGCAGAGTAGAACTGCACTCCATAGGGTTTTCATGGCTGTGACCTTTCAAAAACAAATCCCCAGGCCTTTCTTCCGAGGTGCCTCTGGGTGGGTTTGAACAGTCAACCTTTCTGTTAGCAGCCAAGTGCTTAACCATTTGTGACACCCAAGGTCTCTTCCAGTGGGATACAGTGGCAATCAAAACAGATAAAGTCTTTGCTGTCCTAGAACTTAAGGCCCATTCTCAATGCCTATTCAAGATTTATATAAATGGGTCATTACAACCTGTTATAAGAATTAAGAAATAAGATACATACATAGTGAATGAATGACTGGATAAGATGCAAACTCTTACTTTACCAAGGCTGGCCAGCTAGTCCTTGTGTGGATTGTGATCTCAAACAGAAGTAAAAGGTTCGTGTTTTTATAACTTCAATACTTCATTTCCCAGGCACCAGAATACACATGGACAATCCTCTTACTAAATTAACTGCACGTGAACTGCCCTTGCTCCGAAAATCTCTCAAATAGAAACAATGCTATAGCACCTCATTGGTGTGATTCCTTGTGCATCTGAGGAGAGACCAGGTATTAAAATTCCTATCATACCACTTTATTTCTATTAAATCTGTATCTTGAAAAAGCTGCCACCAATGTAAATTTGTTGCCACAGTGCCAAAAATTAAATATAGCTTGGGGTATTTAATGTGAAACGGATAGTTTCAAATAGCTTTACACATGTTGAAGGTTTACAAGTTGTTTGTTAAATACTTTAGTTATAATTCATTTAAAAATCCCATTATTTTATGTAACAGAAGAGTGACTTTAATACATTTAAAGATGCAGTACTTCTTGGCTGTGACATATTTATAGTCTGAACATTAAAAGGTTTATAAAATAAGGCTATATTTTCTCAGTGTCAAACGTCCCTCAATGAAGACAATTATTCAGTCAGCCTGTTTGCAATTAGGTATGAAATAATTTATGATTATGAAGGTAAGTGAGCAAAAAATTCTAGAATAGCTGCATATTGTGTTTTATTATTAAAAGATTTTCATAATCTTTCCAGGGTTTGAGGAGTCATAAATTGCCCATATCTGATTTCCACTGGATTTCTCTTGGAATTAATAAACATATGGGTCTAATCTAAGAATGTGTATCAAAAATAATGAAGAGATTGGCTTCACACAAAGCTGAAAATGAAATGGGATTGACATAAGCTGACTTTGGTTTGGACTACACCAACGAGCTGCCTATAGTCAACCCACAAAGACAGGTCTGGCAATTCTGAGGGAGAAAGAACACCCCTTTGGGGTCAGAAATGCAGCTTAGGTTCAGATAACCTAGGGCTAGAGAACTTTTCCTTTACCATACTTCCTTCTTCTTGACAGAGACCAAAAACACTTTGAAAATGTCATTTCCACACGATATCTATGGCTTCCTGAGGTGCGTAGTCGGTTAAAAGAAGTGGGTGGAGAAGTCAGTCTTTTCCCTCACTCCCTCTGCCAACAGAAGGACCAAACACAAGAGACGTCAACCTGTCTCTTTTGTTTCTCTTTTGTTTGATTCAAAAGGATTAGTGAGAATATGGGGCTGCTATTGTTTTCATTCAAGCTTTCTTCTATCCAACATATTTCACCTAACAGCTTCTCAATTAACAGCTATCTCTTCTGCTAAAATCTGAGCAGGGATTGAAACTTTTTACTAATATTTTGTAGTAATTAAGGATAGTCTTGCAAGCTCCCAAAAAGTTATGTGTCAAATACATTACATTGTCTTTTCAAAGTTGAGGTTAATTCAAGAAAATTTTGTGCCTCCAGAAATTATTGTAAATTCCATTAGTTAGCCAAAAAATGGGAGCTGGGACTTGCTGTTACACATAATACATTTCCATTTCCTAATCACCATGCCACCCTAGAAAGAATCTCTATTGAGCCCAAATACAAAAAATTTCTGAGCCAATACAGGTGAGTGAATCTAAACTCACTCCACTGAAGTAAGCTCCTCAACAAATTATTTCTGCAGGCTAACATTAAAGAGCCTCCATGCATCTTTCAGTTTATCGTACTGTGGTAACTTGCATGTTGCTATAATGCTAGAAGCTACGCCACCGGTATTTCAAACACCATCAGGGTCATCAGAGCTTCCAGACTAAGACAAACTAGAAGGAAAGACCTGGTAATCTATTCCAAAAATCAGTCAATGAAAACCTTATGGATCACAACGGAATACCGTCCAAAACATTGCTGGAAGATGAGCCCACGAGGTCGGAAGGCATTCAAAATATACAGGGGCCACAACAATGGAGTCAAGCATATCAACAATCGTGAAGATGGTGCAGGATGGACATTTCATTCTGTTTTACACGGAGTCACCACGAGTCACAGTCAACTTGCTGGCAACTAACAACAACAACATTCAGTGAGCACTCCCAGAGCACTTTACCTGAGGCCAGGTATAAAGGTTTCACCAAATGTGAAGATGTAGTTACTGTGTAGAAAATCTATTCATTCCTCAAAACAGTGCTACCTGAGTCTCCTAGGTTTTTTCACAAGTGACCTCTGACACTTTCAATTCTGGAAGTTCATCAGAAAATGAACGCTTGGATCAACTTTCCCAATCAAAACAAAACTTGTCAAACAAAAAACAAACTAAAAAACAAAGTTTGTCCTAAACCCCCCAAAATTTGAAACTACACTACCAGAACTTAAATGTTTTGCAACTGCATTTTTTTTTTTTTTAAATTGCATAGCTCATGCTATATACCAACCAGGAGTATGGGGTGAAAACTAGCTAGACGTCATAAAACACAATGAGTGACTTTAGATTACATCTAGCAGTCGATCTGCACTGTATGGTGGAAAGCAAAAGCCTCCTTGGCCTGAAGAACTCCAAGAGAACATTTGGCATCATCTTAATTCATAATTTTATTGATGTTTCTTCCATTAGGCAATGCACAAAAAACAACCTTTCAATATCACAGTTGCAGACCAACCTGTAAAACCCAGCAGCCAGGGCCTCGATGCACTGCTTCCAGATAGGCGTGGCTTGCACATGTCAGGTTGAATGAATGAAGTATTATTATCAACTTCTTTCATTTGCTTTGTTGCTGGTCCCTTTCATTTGAGGATATGGTGCAAAATCAAGGGGAAGCCAGGCAAATCCTGATTTAGAAGAACCAAAGAGATCATCTAGTTCAATTCACCCATCTGTACAATAAACTCATTTATAACCACTTTTATTAGGCTCTGTGTGAAGACTCCTAAAGAAAGAACACTCACTTTGAGAACATTACCTTGTTGGCTAGTTCTCATTATGTTAAATTTCCTTCTTATATTAAGCCTGAACACCAGTAATTTCTAACCATGGTCCTCATTATGTCCTCTAAAAACAGAATGTGTCCACTCCCCTCTACAGGCCTTCAAGTATTTGTGGACAACTATTAAGTTGTCCCCAAATTCCTCTTTTCTGTGTAAATTATACCATTTCCTGCCACCATTCATTCAACTATTCACTGTGGTTTCCAGATCCTTCATTATCCTGGTCACCATCCAGATAGCTAATGACTATCTCAAAATGCAGCACCCAAAGCTGAAATCTATACTCCATACATATTCCTAGAGTACTGTGGCAATTGGAAAGAATTTCTCCATGCAGGGTTAATGTTATGAAACACCTTTTAATTTAGCCAAAGCAGGGGTCCACATTTTCTGCTTACTCTAGGTTTCCTACTTAATTTACAGTGTGGGCCACCAGCCATTAGGGAGGTGTGGGGAATGTGATTGTTGCCAATAACTGACCGTTCCCTGGTTTGGGAGATACATAAAACCCTAATGGAACCGTTACTCTTAAATCCACAGGATGTATAACAAGAACAATAAAGTGATGCATTTGCGGTATCTGCTTTTCCTTTTTTCTTTTACAAAAAGATGCATATGAAAATATCCACCCTGATTTTATCCCATATGATGATGTACAAAGTAAGTACCTCAAAACGAGATTCTTAAGTACTAAAGAGGAGAATATACACAGACTCGCATTCACACACATTCCCAGGCCACACTAACTGCTGGAACATCTTATAAATGCATCAGTGCCATAGAGCTAGATGACTCTGGGCTTAGTAATACCTGCTTCCATAGCAACCTATTGTCCTTGCACACTTAATTTGTTGAATCATATGTCTGCACATGGAGCTATGCCGTATCTAGGAAAATAAATGTTCTATCACCAAAGCAGCTTCAGTAATCAGATCACACAAGGCCCTTGAAGTTGAAGTGGTTTGGTCCCACGGGCAGAGTAATCCACCTGCAAGACTTTTGTCTGCAAGAATAAAAGGATGAGAAACTACCCAGGGGCCATGTGGACCCGTAACTGCTCCCTGGACATCAAACTCCTGGGTCATCTGTGACTTAAGAACGGAAACAGGAGACACTGGTACAGATTGGAAGAGGTTAATCCGTTGCTGATATACACTTCACAGTCATCAGTTCATTATAACCCTATGAGAAAGGATTTTAGAAAGAAAAAAAGTTTATCTTTGGAAACATTTAAAAAGGTATTCAGTACTTTTGTTAACTGAGATCATCATTATGGCTACTTATAAATTGTGTAGGTGCTTGTAAAGATGATCACAGTGGCACCTGTCCCTGGACAAAATGGTTTTTGAATTTCTGATTCTACTTACCCTGTCTTTCCCAAAGAGGTCACTTCTTGGCATTTCTGAGGTCTCAACCTTGGGTGGTCCATTTTTCCCAGTTACCTTTCTCCTAAGGACTAAGATGCCAGATAACCAAGCCTAATAAGGATATAAAATAAATTGGAAAACCTCTTACAGAGTACCTCCATAGAGTAAGCATGTGAGCATTAATATCCCAACTTTTTAATATCTATATTCATAGCTCGGGGATCTTTTCTTCTTTATTATGTGTTCTCGCTGAGTAAAGACATGAGCCAGGAGACCTGCAGATATATGAGTATTATTTATTTTCTGCAACATATCATTGCTCCCTTTTGATGATAGCCTCATTGTTCCAGATGTGACAAACTTATTAAGAAATCATCTTTAAGAGCTATTAAGAAACTTCATTTGATGGAAAGAGCTGAGCTCCTACCCACCCTTGCCTCTATTGAAGTACCCATCTGTATTGTCAAGGCTAGTATTTCCCAAACTCTATCAATATTGAGACAATTTTTTGTTTTGTTTTGCTTTTTAGTTATGAAATGAGTTTATCTTGTGCAACTTTTACAGTCCATCATCTTTCTCATGTCCTGACACTTTTTTCATTACAATTTTTTTTGATGGAACAATGAGCTTGTTCTTATAAGATGTAATGTGTACTTAAACAGCAAATACTGTATAGTTTTTACTCTCCAATAATATGAAATACTAATTAGAGAAAGTAAATAGTTTTATGAAATATTACAAATATGTTGAAATTGAAAGACAAACTATTACCATTAATGGATGATATATATCAGCTTAATTGGTAGTTGGTAAAGTTGAATCATCTCGCATAAATCCATCAGGTTATTTCTTGGGCAACTAAACTATTTTTTGGGTCTGACACATAATTGTTTAAACGAAGATTGTAGCATAAAAAGAGCAATCATATGCATGTGTGTGGCAGCAGTTACTAGTTTCTTACCAGAGGTAGACACATCCTAGGGTGATCCCCAATGAGTTACTCCCTTGTGTAATCTCATCCACTTGAATTTGTGTGGACCCTATGACTTGCTGCTAATCAACAGAATACAGCAAAGATAAAGAGAATTGTCACAGGTCATTAAGATCCCTAATCTGCTGATTTTGAGTTAATCAGAAGGGAGATTATTCTGGATGGGCCTGACCTAAGAAGGGGAGCTCTTTAAAAGCTAGTCCAGATTTTCTCTGAAGTTAGAAACTCAAAGCATCAGATACTTCTTTTCTCCATTGCTATCCTGAAGAAGCAAGCTGCCAAAAAATTTATAGACACAAATAAATTTTCCCAGTAACGTGAGGGAGCTTGGAAGCAGATCCTTCTGTAGTTGAGACACCAATGCAGCCCAGATGGTATCTTCATTTCAGCCTTGTGAGACCCTGAGCAGAGAACCCAGCTAATTTATGTCTGGATTTCTGATCCACAGAAACTGCTAGATAATAAATGTGTTGTTTTAGACTACTAAATTTGTGGTGATTTACTACAAAGCAATAGAAAACTAACGCATTGCCTAATAGCTTTTCCCTTTTTATAGTGCAATCTGTATTTCTAGATGAGAACATTACTGTCTAGCTAAACACTACATTTTTTCAGACTTGTCTGAAGTGAAGTGTGGCCATGTGACTGAGTTCTGGAGAGTAATACTTAAGTGTACATGATGTTAGGATATTCTGTAGGCATTTTTAAGTGAGACTACACACCCTTCTTCATCTCTTTTTTCTGCTGCTCGAATTGAAGTTGTGATGTCTGGGTCTCTGGCAGCCATCTTGAACCATGAGTATGGGAGCTTCATACTAGAATAATGGAGCAGTGAGCTGACGGAAGTCTAGATCACCGATGATTTCATGGAGCCACCATACCAGTTCTGGAATATTTCCTCTAGGCTAATTTTATGTGACAGAAAAACAAACTTTTATTTAAGCCACTATTCCAGGAGTCTATATTACTTATGGCAGAATCTAATTCTAATGTATTTTTATTAAAATGTATATATATATATATATTTGAAATAAATTTTTCTAAATAGAAAACACAGTACCATGGTTTATCCCTTTCAAGACCCTATTACTTTCTCTTTTTAATTTTTTTTTTTTTTTTTTGGATTCTGTGTGTTTTCAGTAATGGAAGGCATGCTGAATCAAGGAGTCTTTCAGAATTTATGTTATGAAATATGAATTTGATACATATTTTGTGGGCATGCATTTTCCCACAAAATGTTGATGGTAGTCTGGTGCCATGTTAGTGGGCTCTGTCTATCCCAAGGATCTTTGGAGAGTGATACCTTCCATTTTGTTATAAATATGACACACACACACAAAACAAACAGCAGAGATCCCTAACTATCACACAGAAAACAATAAATATGCTAACAAGGCTTATCTAGCTGTACAAAAGCCAAAAGCGACAAAAGTTTGACCAAATCACACTTTCTGGACTCACTGACTCATACCTGAGCCTCCTACCTTAGTGAATGTATACCAAATAACTTTCCTTTCGTTTCTCGCCATTACACAAGCCCCCGTTGGAGGGCAGTAAATACTTTTACTGGTAAAAATAACATCCCAAGAAACCTGAGAGCTGGAAAATATTTGTGAATTCTGTCCCACTTGTCATGAAAGGGTTATCTTGGCTCAATTATTAGAAGCATATTGGAGAGAACTATGAAGCACAATATGCCAGTCCAAATACAGATGTAACCTAAAACTGCGAGTAGAAATGAGAACCTTCATTACGAAATGACCAGGAATCAAATATGTAAAAGAGATTGTGCATAATATACACAGGTTGGTCTATGCCAACAAAATACTAAATATCCAATTCTGTCCATAGTTGAAAATAAAACCCATTGCCATCAAGTCAGTTCTGACTCATGACCCTATAGGACAGAATAGAACTTCCCTATAGGCTTTCCAAGGCTGTAATCTTTAAGGAAGCAGACTGCCACATCTTTCTCCTATAGAGTGGCTGGTGGGTTCAAACCAGCGACCTTTCAGTTAGCAGCTGATCACTTAACCACTGTGACACCAGGGCTCCAGGACAGTTTGATTAATTCAGATTTTTTTTGGGAACACAACAGGGCAATCTTAGGCATATAGAGACTGATCACAAATGTGTGTGATTTTAGGGCTTCAGGAAGGCCTATTTTCCAAAACTATCATCTTGCACCTGCAAATCAGGCTGGATGATGCCTGAAAGTTTACCAATCAGATTACTATCCTATCATTTTAAGGTTTCTGCTCCTTGTTCATTGCAAATAGCCATGGTAACATTGTGAGTGTGCATGCTATAGGTTAGAAAATACAGTGATAACTTGGACAGGAGGTTCCGGCTCACTGGCTTGTGGTGGAGATCACAAAGTAGAAAGGAAGATCTCCAGAGATAAGCAGAGCTTATTCCAGAGTGTTCATTAATCCATACGTTCTTTGAACAAATGTTTCATTGATGAGTCCTAGGCACTGAGTATACAATGAAGAACAAGACAGATTCTGCCCTCATGATAATGCTCACTACATCAGAGAGGAGAACACTCCCCACATTTTCTAGGCGGGGCCATTTAGGTTATTGATTTTGAGGGCAAGAAGCAAGTGAGGACCTCTTCAGATTTCAAAGCTCTGGATTCCAAAAGAACGTCCTCAAACTGTCGTTCATTGATTACTTAATTCAGCCAGAAATATCAAAACGATTTTATATGTCTGAGTAGATACAATTTTTAAAGCATAAATATATAAAGTATATTAATATTAGTGGGAAAATTGCTAAAATTGTCCACATTTGCCAGCAAAAGCATCTTTTTCTGGCTCTTGGCCATGCCTAAGAGAATTTATCCTGATAGTATTTGGGGGAAATTATTAGATGCACTTATATTGAAAACAATCCTTCGACCGTAAGTGTTACATTACTATAAGATGTTATAATGTTCTGCGACCTAGTCCATCACAAGTTCCTACTTAGATGGTAGCATATTTCATGATTATACACATCCATGACAAAGATGAGCATTCATGTGCTAATGACTGCAATATGGATAGCTACTGCCTTCACTATAAGTCATGGATCTTTTATCAGAAAAAAAGACATTGGGACACAATTTATCACCAAAAAGAATGTTTGACTGGCTTAGATGTTCAAAAAATTTTTTTCTTGAGTATATTTTAAGTAGTTACATGAGTGCACCTTGTACTTTCACATCAAAAACAAAACAAATGGCAGTGTTTGGGTAATAAAAATAAATAAATAAATATCAAGACAAAAAGGAACTAACAGGCTGCGATGCCCATCACTCCAGTAAACACATAGCCCCAGGAGCAAGTGGGACAAATGTCACTGCAAATAGTGCCATTTATAGAAATATACTGAGACAATTAAGAGACGAATTACTATTGTATGACTAGGATCAGCCTGATCTAGGGCTGGGAGCTCAACAGTGTAGGAGAGGACAGGAAATAATAGTTTCTAGTGACATCAATAATTGTTTATAAGAACTCTAGTGACATTAATAGTTGTTGATAATAATTCCAGTGGTTAGTAGTTATTTGATGCTTACTTTAGGGGTGAGTCACTCTGCTAAGTGTTTTATATATGGCTTCTCATTTAATTCTCACACATAACACAACTTTAGTGCTACTATTGACCCATTTTATAACTCGATAACCTGAGGCTTAAAGAGATGCTTTTTTTTTTTTGGTACCTTACCAAAATCACTAAGTGGCAGATTTGAGTCTTGGACCCAGTTCCATCTAACGCTAGTGGTTATGGGCTTGTTTTTCTGAGGTGAAAAAAAAGACTATTCCTTCCTAGCGGGCCAGATAGCGTTGTGCAGCTAAGCCACCCTGCAGTCCCAAGATGGTCATTAGGGGATAAGTACAGTACCTGCTGGTGCAGAGGGGGTTGCCAGCACCCCAAGGAACTCTAGCCCAAATGAGCGAGTTTGAGGGAGTTGAAGAGAAAGAGTGGACATGTCCTGAGCATAGATGAGAAACTATTGGGGAAACATGGCGGGAGGTGGCTATATGAATGAGGGAGTTTGGGTAGAAGGGTCCCTGACATCCTGTAGTTGTGCGAGTGAAAGCTAATAAGCTCGCAATCTGGTTGTTGAGATCATGTAGCCTCATATCCACCAGTACAGACATCCACTTCATATTTATGTGATTCAGTAAATCTATGTGGAGCTTTGACTGTACAGCAGTGCTCTCCAGGCTGGAGAAATGACTAAAACATTTTTATTCCATCCTCCACGTGGTCCCAGTCTGTAGGGATGGAGAGAGAGAGGAAGAGAGAGAGAGGCAGATAACTGTCATCAAGTCAGCGCCCACTCACGGTGACTTTATGTTTAACAGAACAAAATGTTGCCTGGTCCTGCATCGTCCTCACAATCGTCAGCTTGTTTGAGGCCATCGTTGTGGGTGTTGTGCCAGGCTATCTCACTGACGGTCTCCCACGCTCTTGTTGGCTCTCGACTTTAGCAAACATGATGTCTTCCTCCAGCGATCAATCCCTTCTGATGACATCTCCAAAGCAAGAGAGTCAGACAATGTTCTGTTGTGATCCATAAGTTTTTCATTGGCTAATTTTCAGAAGTAGATCACCAGGCCTCTCTGTAGTCTGTCTTAGCCTAGCAGTTCCTTTGAAACCTGTCCACCACAGGTGACCCTGCAGGTATTTGAAATACTGGTAGTATATATTCCAGCATCACAGCAACGGGCAAACCACCACAGTGGGACAAACTGACAGACAGGTGGTATACAGAGATATAAATATATCCTGAATGCAAGATTGATGATACCTTCTAATGTATATATAACCACAGTAAAGGCTCCTTTGCATCTTTAGCAAGATCCATTCTAGAGACATCAGAGACATTGCCAAGATTAGGGGCGCCTACATCATTTTGGTAATTAGGAATAAATGTGCTATGAAAGGAAGTGATGTTTCTTCTTTACTTCTTTTCTCAAGCCCTTAGATTTGGGGTTTTCCTATTGTTTTCATGTGGTGTGTGTTCTGCCTCCTGATCTTTAATGCCTGGGCAGGAGGATGGAGTTTGTTCTGGCAGTAATGGGGTAAGCAATCCCAGGTTTGTAATCTGCTTTATTGGTTAGGGTAAGCAAACAACCTACCCCAAGACTTCAGAGGCTAAACAAACTATAGGTTTGTTTATTGTTTATGAAAACAACACAGGTATCCCTGACGGGGTGGTTTTCCTGGGAAGCAGTATTCCAGGGGATGTTTCAGGGACCCAGGCTTCTTCCATCTGTGGCCCCTCTCTTCTCTAGATTGTCGTTGTTGTTTGTTGCCATTGAGTGGATTCTGACCCACGGTGACCCCATGCGTTACAGAGTAAAACTATGCTTCCTAGGGTTTTCTTGGCTCTAATTTTAATGGAAGCAGATCACCAAGCCCTTTATTCTGCAGTACTGCTAGGTAGGTTCTAACCACCAACCTTTAGGTTATCAGTAGAGCGCAAACTTTTTGCATCACCCAGGGACCATATATCTTCTCTAGATTGGTGCCACTCAATGTTTGGTCTGCAGACCAGTACCATCCATAAACTGGTGCTGGTCCACATATTGATGCTAATTTGGAAACTGTTTGTTACTGGTCTGCAATGAGGTAAGTATGAAATTAAGAGGAAACATTTGGAAGGTAGAAATTTGACATTGCTGCAATATGTAAATCAATGAAAAGTGGACTTTTCTCATTTGACAGATATAGATCATGTCAAGTGTGGTCCAACTCACTTGGCACATACGGCCCCAAGGCAGATTGGAAATTATAATAAATGAATGAATGAATAAATACATAAATGGTTGACAGCTAGATAATGAAGCTCTGTTGTGTATCCTTGGAGTCCTCACCACTCAACTGGTAGAGCAGAGAAAGAGAATGGAGAGCTGCCCGTGAGAGTGGTGAATAATAATACCTGCCTGAAAATGTCATGTATTAATTCTTTCCATTCCATTGGCTAGACCTATGTCACACAATCCAATCTATCTGCAAGGAAAGCTGTGAAATGAAATCTGATTTAATCCCAGTAGGAAAAGGGAAAAGGATCCCTGGGGATTGGTGGTTTGAGCCCACCAGATGCTTGGTGGCAGTCTGCTTCTGTAAAGATTACAGCCTTGGAAACCCTACAGGGCAGTTCTACTCTGTCCTATAGGGCCACTATGAGTCAGAATCGACTTGATGGTAATGGGTTTTGAAAAAGGAAACAGTTGGCAAACAACTAGACCATCTTCACTACACCTTTTCCTGCCAATTTTTGTTGAGCAAATGATGCAAGAATTTAAAAAAGGTACAATTTTCATGGCTTCCCAGGAATGATATTTTGACTTCAAATGTTCTTGCTAAGAATCTGGTGTGGTTCCCCCTACGGAGCCTCCAAATCAGCCTTGATTTCCTGTCTCATTCCCAAGCCAGCTTCTCTGCCTTCTTATTGATTTCTATAAGCCCCTGAAAACCTTCTAATAAATTCCCTTTGGCTTAAGTTAGCCAGAGCTGATTTCTTTGTTAGTAGTAAAAAAAAAAAAAAAAATTCTCAAGTGATACTGAAGTTAACAAGGAGGAAAAAAAAGGGAGAGAGAGAGTGACATCTGGGTAGCAAGATTCTTTGAATAAGCACATTATGACACATTCAATTTGATTCAGAACTGACATTTAAACAAAGTCAATCCTGTAGGTCATAGACTATTCTTTACCTTGAAATAAGAAGATCAATTCTACTACCAACACTATCATTTATCTATCTCCTGAAACAAATCAATTGCATTGGTTGTGCTAAAAGATGTAAGCTGCTTTTGATGTGCAAAAACAGGACAGAATGTCTGAAAGGCAAATCATTTCATCCAAACCAAGGTTTTTACATAATTTATGCTCAGTGACATTCTTCACCAGAGGGGCCCTGATTTTGAGTAATTATTCTTTAAAGATCAGTTAAATTTCAGGGAATTTTCTAAAATATTTGGGAGATATCAGCTATCAGGGACTCATGAAAACTAGAAGCAGAGGTATGGACCAGGTCCTCTGGCACTGACCCTACTTTCTGTTCCTCCAGGAGGCGTGACATTCTGCATTCTGAGTTTCCTGCAAGAAATATGCCTTAAAAATACACCTTAAATCAGAAATTGTAGTATTTTGGTGTAAATCCTTCCAGAATAGTGATGTAAAATGGCACTAACATGGCAAGAATAGAGTTTTCCAAAATGAGGAAACTCTGCCATGCATGTCATGTCAGCAACCACGGTGAGCTCACAGAGATGATTGTGTCATCTTGCTTTGTGCTCAACTTGTCATATGCAGTCCCCTCTCTGGATAAAAGGGCACTGAAGACTGGGATACTTTGTCTTTTTTTTTTTTTAGTGCTCCCCAGACATCTTTGAAAACAGTGCTCCAGGTATTGTAGCCAAGTGTTCCAGGTATTGCAGCTTTCCCTGCTCTACAAGCTACTGCTGACCACCCTGTAAGGATCCCTGGTTCCTGGGGTAGAGAATCTAGCAAGGAGTGATAAGCTGCATATGAGTAGCACACACTGATTAGTTTTATAGGACTAGTGATATAAGAAGCAGCTTGGCTGATTTTAATATCAGAGGCAAGAGCCTTCTCAAGAGCCAAGTTCATGTTGATGTCTCCTACTGAACTCCACAGAGTTCTTTCTTGGTGGTTTTAATACAAGAGATTTCTAATGGATTCCTCTTTTATTTGGGCTATGAGACTTTACACTCTCACCTGCTAAGTATCAGAGGTTACACACAGGAGGCCCTCAGGTGGGATGTGGCCTAGAGATGTGTTTTGTTTGGTCTACACAATGTTTTCTTGAAAACGTAACTCAGATGCCAGTGTTCTTAAACTGGGAAGATTTCACAGAGATAGCTGGTTTCTGGAATCTCTGGTGGATTGGCAACGCTGAGCTTGCCTTCTCACATGCTTTAATCAGATGGAATTTAGAAGAAGCTGCGCCCCTTTAGGCAGGGCATGCACTTTCCAGTTTACTAAAACACTCACCGTCACCTATCATCTTTCTCCTGTCCCAGGACCCAGGAGACTCATTCAGTTATATTGCCTTTTGGGTCTGGTAGGGATTTGAGTTTACAGACCCAGAGTCAGTGATGGCACAAATAGAATGATGAACTCCAAATGTAGTACGAATGTAACACAAAGTGGTGTAATTTTGGGTGCCCACTGAGAGTCGATAGGTAGGTTTCCAGTACTTAACAGGGCTATACCAGAAAGAGAGTCCAAAGGAAGGTACTGGGGGAGACCCAATGTAGCTACAGAGAAAGCGGTATGAAAAGGGAAGCTTGGCATAATTCCATGAGGCAATCATCCAGTTAGTTGCATAGGCGGCCTTTTATATAATTCTTGTGATACTGTGAATAAATGCCCAGTATTACTTACCCATGATACCAGTCATCTACTAATTAGTATCATGGTCTTATTATATTAATTGTTCCATCAAACCAAAAACCCAATGCTGTCAAGTCAATTCTGACTCATATCGACCCTATAGAATGGAGCAGAATAGTTCCATAGGGTTTCCAAGGCTGTAAATCTTTACAGAAGCAGACTGCCATATCTTTCTCTCGAGAAACAGCTGGTGGGTTTGAACTGCAGACCTTTTGGTTAGCAGCTGAGTGTTTAACCACTGCCCCACCAGGGCTCCCAATTGTTCCATTCATAGGTCTTCTTTTCCAATCAATTTACAAGCAGGATTGTGTGTGTGTGTGTGTGTGTGTGTGTGTACACAAAAATAATATATGTACTGCCAACAACTTTTTTCCCAAAAGTATCATTGGGAAAGTTTAATAAACATTCAAAAGGCCCATTTCTAATCCACCTAGTGATAAGATCTAAACACGCACATACACCAAACTCCAGGGATTTGTTCTTGAAATTCCTGCTAACCATCAGGAATTTCAAGAATAAAATTAAACCTACATTATAATAAAGAGATTTCATAAAGAAAGGAGAAAATGTTTCTCATCAATAACAAGGAAATTCCAGGGAACCATAGTACTTTCTTGGGTTTTCTTGGCTGCTTTTTGATCTTCTGGGTTAGTTTTTCAGCATTTCTCATTTAGGGGGTTGGTGGAGTGGAAAACGACTTAGGCTGAATAAATTTATAAGGCAGAGGAAAAAATCACATAACAGCTGAAGTTTCTTCCCCACTAAAAAAGCCCTGAAAAATAGAGAAAGACACAAGTTGATTTGTTCTTGTACCCACTTGAAAAGTGGCAAATCGAACAAGGAAAGCAGCAATGTTCCCTCTACTCCTCCCTGAGGGTGAGTTCCCAAGCTGCTTCTTGTCACCGAGCCCTGGAGCTGTGGGAAGACAGCTGCTGTGGCCAACAGATGCTCCTCTATAAGTCCTCTGGGGAAGAGATGCCTGATGCCATCTTTCCAGCACCACCTCAGCCCAAATCATTCAATCTAAGAGTGGAAGCCAGGAGTGGACAGCGGGGAATTTTGTTCCAGGCCCAACAGCCATATCATAAGTCAAAAATAACTCATAGGAGGTTGATAAATAAAATAATGTTAATAATCAAGGGTTACACAACTCTTTACACACATTAACTAATGATGTCTTACAATGTCCCAGAGGAGCTTAAAGCAGTTACAATTTCTACTTTCTTATTAAAGCATTTATCCCAGAGATACCTACTGAGCACTTATGTAGATGGCTGTGTGGGGACATGAAGATGAGTAAAGACTCTCGCTAGCTTGACACGGTTCATAGCCCAGCGGGCGAGAAAAGATGTGTACGAGTGGGAAAGGAGTGGAAAGGACTCATCCTCATTCATTGGATCCTAGAGGTATGTTCTCAACCACACATGTGTAGCACACCTCCACACACAGGTCCCTAAGCACCGTCTAGAACTTGAGCCTATATGAAGTTGGAAAGGAAGGGAAAATGTCACCCAGTATGTTTGCCCTTCTTGAACTTGAACTGATTCTGTGAGGCCCAGCTCAAGCCAAACCTCTTGCTTGCACTGCCCATCAGCTCAGGTCAGATGTTAGGTGGCGCAGTGGTTAAGAGTTACAGCTGATAACCAAAAGGTCAACAGTTCGAATCCACCAGCCGCTCCTCGGAAACCCAATGGAGGAGTTCTACCCTGCTTTATAGGGTCGCTATGAATAGGAATTGACTTGACGGAAAATGGCTTAAAATGGTGCTCTCCTTTCACTCAGGCCATTCACAGTGTGGTGCCCTTTTCCCTACTGGATTCCATAGCAGAAATGGACTATTTGTTTTTGTAATCCCAACAGTAAGGAGTACCTGGTACGGCATAAAATGTTGAACGAACATTTGCTAGGTTGAAGAGCCTTTGAGACCTTTCCTAGCTAAGGGAGAGACAGGCAGTCTGAGCCAGTCAGAGCAACCACTGGGTTTTTGTTTTTGATTTTTCCAGGTCCCATGGAATCCCATGTGCCAGAGTAGATGTGTGCTCCTTAAGGTTTTCAGTGACTGATGTTTTTGGAAGTAGGTCACCAGGCTTTTCTTCCTATGTGGTTCTGTGTGGACTTGAACTTCCACCTTTTTGGTTAGCAACCAAGCATGTTACCCATTTGCATCATCCAGGCACTCTACCACTGGGGTAGGCAGGTCATATTTCATGGAGTGACAAAGGTCCATTTTCTCTTTAATGGTCCTGTCTTAGTAGGTCTGCAATCTCTCTAACAGAGTATAAAGGCCTTCCTTAAAAATTGCCAGAGGACTTTTGGGTGTAAAAGCCACTAGGTGAGAAAGCACAGTGCAAATCAATGCATCCAGATCCTTTCTCAGAGATGATTTGAATGGGAAAGGGATTAGAGAAGAGGATTTGGGGTACTAAATGAAGACAGACATAAGTGCAAGGCAGACAGATGGAGTTACGACCACCTGAATTTAGAGTCAGGGAGCTCAGGAGAGCTCCCATCCCAGCTAAAGACCTCACCTAAGCCAACCAAGAGCTCCTCAGTCTGCACACTGGGACAGGGACCTTGGTCTGTGAAATGGTGACTTCTAAGCTTTACCCCTCCTTCCCTTCAACATATATCCATTGGACAATTACTTTAAGCCAGGGACTGCTGTGAAATTTTCCACATGCATCAGGCCAATCTCTTGGAGAAAAAGGAGGTCCCACTGACCCAGAGAGGGAACACAAGGAAGAAGAGCTTGATGCTTTCCCACATTCAACTGTATGTGGCACTCTGCACAGTCCCCTTTGCATGGACTATACTTGCCTCCCCCTCTGCTACTCATCCTCTGCCATGGTCCTGTTAACTGTCTTCTTTAAAGTTCCACTCAGGTGGAGAGAGACCCTCCTCTGTGTTCCCATTGCATTTCTCAGCACATCACTCTACTATTGATCCAACCAAAGTGCATTATGATGAACTATCTACATCTCTCTCTGCCATGAGGCTATGCTCTTTGAAGTCTGTATCTCATTCACAGCCTGGCACTTGGCACACAGTAAACATTCAGACAATCCTGCGGAATGCATACAGTACACATGCATACACTATATATGCTCACACTACATCTGTACACACTATGTTTGCACATGCTACAATTGAAGGGTTGGCAGGACTTCAGGGGAAGATGTACAGCAGGCAAGTGGTATGCAGAACTCATGTTTGGGGCTAGAAACTAAGTTTGGGGAGTCATCATGATTGAGGTGATGGCTGCATTCACCAGGGATGGTGACATCACGAAAGGAGATAGAAAAGATCCATGAGACGAGAGGAGAGCCAACTATAGAACTGACTATGATGGCTGCATTCGCCAGGGATGGTGACATCATGAAAGGAGATAGAAAAGATCCATGAGACGAGAGGAGAGCCAACCATAGAACTGACTAGCTGGTAGGAGAAAAGAAAAAAAAAAAAAAAGATTGCAGTGTCTTGGAAAGGCAAAGAAGAAAATGTTCCCAGATGGAATGTGTGGTCAACATGGGGAAATTCTGCAAAGAAGATGGGCTAGGTGGGAATTTCTTATATTATAAAAAGTAAAATTACATTGTCAAAAGAAAAATAGTGAGTAGTGAAATGCAGGGATTATTGGCAACCAAGGAGAAAGGTAGAGAAATGGTGATTAAGGACTATTATTTCAAGGAGTATGTAAAGGAAAGGACAGATACCAGGGGAAATAAGGGAAAAGTAGGGACAATATTAGGGAAGGTTTTTTAGAATGGTAGAGACATGAGCACATTTGTAAGTTGAAGAGGATGAGAATAAATGGGATGAAGAGATCAACAAGAAAGAAGAAACAAATAATGGCCGAAGGTCCAAAAAATGAGAAGAGATGAAATTCAGAGTTCAGGATTAATGCTGAAAGGAGTTGGGATATCTCTTACTATGGGACAAAGGCTACAGAAATTTTTGAGGCAGAGGGAAGTAATTCTACTTGGTGGAGAGACAGTGTGCTTCCAGATTGAAGTGCAGACCTTTGGCTTCAAATCCCAGCTCTCTTCATATGTAAATGGGGTTAATAGTAGTACCTATATTTAAAATGTTAAAAAGCAAAGATGTCATTTTAAGGACTAAGGTACACCTGACCCAAGACATGGTGTTTTCAATCACCTCATCTGTATGTGAAAGCTGAACAGAACAAAGAATGAGGAAGACCAAAGAATTGATACTTTTGAATTAAGAGCCCTAGTGGCTCAATGGTTAAGCATTTGGCTGCTAACCCAAAAAGTTAGCAGTTCAAATCCACCAGCTGCTCCTTGGAAACCCTATGGGGCAATTCTACTCTGTCCTATAGGGTCGCTGTGAGTTAGAATCAATTCAACGGCAACAGGTTTGGTTTTTTGGTTTTTGGTTGGAGTAGAATACTGAATATCCCATGGCCTGCCAGAAGAAAGAACAAATCTGTCTTGGAAGAAGTACAGCCAGAATAGTCATTAGAAACAAGGATGGCGAGACTTTGTCTCACATACTTCGGACATATATCAGGAGGGACCAGTCCCTGGAGAACGACATCTTGCTTGGTAAAGTAGAGGGTAAGCAAATAAAAGGAAGACCCTCAATGGGATGGATTGACACAGTGGCTGCAACAAGGACGGCGCAGGACCGGGCAGTGTTTCGTTCTGCTGTACGTAGGATCACTATGAGTCAGAACCTACTCGACGGCACCTAACATCAACAACAACCCCTTATTAGGTTGTGTTGATGTATGGATTAATATGTTGAAACACTTAAAAATGGTTAAGAAAATCAAATAAGAGCTACTCTTTCCTCTACCAAGATAACTTATATGCCTTAGTTAAAGAAAAATATGGGCAGTTAGGAGAGCGAGTATGTATTGGTTTCCTAGGGCTGCCATGACAAAGTACCACAAACTAGGTGGCTTATAAGAACAGAAATGTATTGCCTCACAGTTCTGGAGGCTTGAAGTCCAAGTCAATGTGTTCGCCAGGCCGTGATCCCTCAGAAGTTTTCAGGGGAAGATTCTCTCTTGTCTCTTCCAACTTCTGGTAGCCCCCCAGTATTCCTTAGCTTGTACGTGCATCTTTACATGGTTTTCCTTCCGCTGTCTGTCTCTCTGTGTCTCTTCTCCTACTTTATAGGACCCACCCTACTCCATTATGATCCCATGTTAACTGATAACATCTTCAAAGACCCTATTTCCAAACGAGGTCACGTTCACAGATACAGGGGATAGAACTTCAACGTATCTTTTTGAGGGGCCCAATTCAATCCATAACAGAGTGGTTTGCAGCGACATAAGGGTCTGCTGATGGGCAGAGGGTCAGGCAATCCCAAATGAGAGTGGTGACTTAGAGATACACAGAGTCCTAAATGCATCCAGGGCCTCTGGGCAGATGGGGTGGTAGACAGAATAAGCCCCCCTCCAAAAGATGTCCGTATTCTAATCCTTACATCCTGTGAATATATTATCTTACATGTCAAAAGGAACTTTGCAGATGCAACTAAATTCAGAATCTTGAGATGGAGAGATAATCCTGGATTATCCAAGTGGGTCCAATGTAATCCAAGGGTCCTTATAAGAAAGAGACAGAAATAGCAGAGTGAGAGAAGGAGATGTGACGATGGAAGCAGAGGTTGGAGTGACACACTTTGAAGACGGAGTTGAGGAATGCAGGCACCCTCTAGAAGCTGGAAAAGGCAAGGAAATAGATTCTCCCCTGAACCTTTCAGAAGAAATTGAGCCCTGCTGACACCTTGGTTTTAGGCTCTTAAAATTCCTTTTGGACTTATTATCTTCAGAACAGTAAATAGATTTGTGTTGGTTTTAGCCACTAAGTTTGTAATAATTTGTTACAGCAGCAATAGGAAGCTATTACAGGTGGGGAAGTTAAGGGGCTGGCTCAGCTGAAAAGACAGCAGCAAAGATTTAAGCCAGGAAACGTGAAGGCTCAGGAATTGATTTTTTTTTTTTTTGTCTGTTGAGATCTGTATGATCACACCTGTCATTTCTCATTCTATGTTCCCCTTTAATCCCAGGTGGCTATATTGAAGCTAAATGGAACAACTCAGAAGGAAATAAACCTTGAAACTCAAGGCAAAACAGTAACAGACATTTTCCATTCAGTTTACTTAGGCAAAACCCAGCAACTCATCAGTGAGGCAGGATATTGTAACTAAATGCTAAATTAAACGATGCCATTGCTTTATTTCTGAAAGCTGGATAAAGCCATGCTTATCTTAATGCTAAATATACCAGAGAGCTGCAGAGGATAAAAAGTTGGCCCAATCTCTCAATCAGAAGAGCGGCAGTGCAGGCAGATGCTACAATGTGGATTTCATAGAACTTATGCATAAACATGAGAAAGTCCAGAGTCTGAAATGTCAACAGTTCTGAAAAATCTGCCAAGTCACCTTACATTTTCATAAATAAAAGATCTCTCACTTATAAACTGGCCTCTAGTGGAAAACCACCATAATCACAGCAGAGCACATATCACACATGGCATCAATGGGACTGAGAACCACCTGTGAAATAAGCAAGGCAGTTGTCCTGAACCCATTTGGTAGATGAGAGAACTAAGGCTCAGAGAGGTAAAGTGATGAGCACATGGTCACAAAGGCTAGTAAGAGGCAGAGTCTGATTTCGTGGAAGAGACATCAGAACAAGATCTGCAGTTTACACCTAGCAGCCCCGCAGAACAAAACACTAAAACCTGGGGCAAGAAATTCGTACAGAGCTCTTCTTTGTTTTCATCCTATCTTGCTCTTCAGGGGCTACTACCTCTTGACATATTCTGTTAATGGATCAAGGAGGGAAAGAAAGATATGAAGCTATGCCTTATGATTTTCTGGTCCTATAAGTAATCTTTTAAAAGCCTGAGAGACTGGTTTGACACAAGTAGAATTCTTCAGAGGCTTTGACCATAGATAAGTCACTCTTGATTCTCTGTCTCCATTGCCTCATCTGTAAAATGGGAATAAGAAGCCCCATTTCCAAGAGTTGTTACTAGGATTTGAAATAACAAATATAAAGTACTTATTCCATGGTGTTGTTGTTGCTGTTAGGTGCCGTCGAGTTGCTTCCAACTCACAGTGACACTATGTACAACAGAACAAAACACTGCCCGGTCCTGCACCATCCTCA
>NW_004443981.1:303939-305332 GCF_000243295.1 Trichechus manatus latirostris
TTTAATGGTATTTTTAAGTATAGGCACATTCATATGTTTGAAACTCTGTGCAATCTCTAATAATACGTAAGTATATGTTTAACAAAGATATAATAGACTTAAAAATTCTTATGCACTTATTTGTGCTTAATGAAATCGTATAATTTCTCTAGAGGGAATGAGTCACAGTATTCCTCCTTTAGTAATACATTATTAATGATGATTTCCTTGAGCTCCATTAAGAGTGGATTCAGGAGAGTGAGGGAGAATGAGAATTTACCCAGGGTCACTGCTTCAATTAATCAACTTCTGTTTCTGTAAATAGCCCTAAGTGAAAGAATCAGACTATTACGTTTTGTAGATGAATGATCAGGGAATGCTCAGAAACTCTTCTGTCATGGTCTAGTTTTGCCTCCTGACAAGAATAATGAAACAAGCATATTCTGTATTCATAAAAAGTCTGGGTTGTGGTTTACATAAGATCCACATTTAATTAGAGCAGAACCAGCAGAGAGATTGAAAGCCTCCCCAGCTTAGAGTGGGCTGAAGGCTTTATCAGCTGACCTCGGAGGTGAAGACAATGCACAAAGAGGCTTCCACGCAGAGGTTAAGCTTGCAGCTCCTTCTTGGGATTGGTAGAATATTTTTCAGAGATGAAGGGACATTTTTTCACCGGGAGTAGACTATGTTTCAGAGAAGTCTGTTATTATTAACGAGCAGAAGGATACCACAGAGAAGACAGGCCTTCAGGTTGTTGAGGGCTTTTGGGAGTTTCTTTCGTAGTGGTAAACAAGTAAGAAAACTAACCTTTAAATATTTTATATATCAACATCATATATGACACATGTATATAGGATTTAGTCCAATTTTATAAGATTTCTTGGAGAGGCAAGACATACACTGTACTTTTCATTTACTTCTATTGAGAGTGATGATAAAGTGGTTTTGTACAGGCAAACCGAGTTTTATTTATTTAAATACAGAACACCATGTACTGGAATCCAATAGAATTTCTTACCTATCTTAAAATAAAAGGTATAAAAATCACATAGCTAAACAGGGATCTGTAGGTATGGAGCAGGCAACCAAAAGAACCAATGCATTAGTAAATGAATCAGACTATATACTGGTTCTCTAAAAATAAATGTCATTACTACATTTCAGTGAACACTGCAAACTCAAAAGCAGCCTACAATATAAAATAGGTTGAGCTAATTTCTATATAGTAAGTGCAGACCGAGTAAATAGATCAGAAAAAAGTGGCCCAATGGAAGTAGCAAAATCCAGTAAATCTGAATGAATTCCTACAGCATGGGTGCCAAAAAACCAGTTGCCATTGAGTCAACTTCAACTCCTGGCAACCCCATGTGTGTCAGAGTAAAACTGTGCTCCATAAGGTTTTCAATGGCTGATT
>NW_004443981.1:307265-308167 GCF_000243295.1 Trichechus manatus latirostris
ATGAAGAAGCAAGGATTGACGTCATCTGTGGAACCAATGCTTGTACAGTTCTCTCAAGAAAACTGGTTCTGAACCTACTTAGAAGGACCCAGTCCCAGAGATGGTGAGGAAGGTCACTTCCTGCCAGGCCAGGAATCTTAGCAAATTTGGGAGTCCTCAAAAATTCACCCAAATTTATAGTAACTGCAGGCAAAATCCGGTAGAGAAAGAGTCTTGGGTTTTGTTTCCTAGCCTTTAAAGAGAAGGCCTTTAAAATCCAATCTGAGATTCCTTATAGAAATTTCCAGTCAGAATTAATTCTCAGGCATTAGTAGATGCTCAATACTAGATAGGTCTGGATTTGCAAAGTAAACTCAAGGACTTTGTATTTGCAAAGTAAACTCAAAGGAAACTTAAGACTCTTGCTATACCTTTGTAAATAATCAGGCCAAACATAAGGAGATCAGCCTTTTTTTGTGATCAAGAATAATCTTTGAAAATTATTTACAATCAGAGGGCATGGGGAAATGACTCTCAGCAAAAATACTCCAAACCTGGAAATAAGCAGCAGAGATCACTGGGTGTTTTCCATACATTCTGGACTTGACTTTCTGTTGGCTGGTTTATTTTACAGCTCTGTAGGGGCAGAGGTTAACTTGCAGATTTTTGCAGATAGAGATGCAAATAATTTCTGGCCAGTGAAACAGATAACCCCATTGGAAACTGTTCATTGCTCTGTGAGGTACTAATCAGTTTGTCTCTAACCTAGCAATCTGAACTTAATATTTGTTTTTTATTAAGATGCTCATATATACCTAGCTTCTCAGATGCTCGTTGAAATAGTTTTACCATCTAATTGGTTAGTGGATTAATTAAATGAGTTGAATAAAATCTTTAACAAGTGTTCATTTTATATTTGCATG
>NW_004443981.1:319497-321814 GCF_000243295.1 Trichechus manatus latirostris
TATATTAATTCATTTAAAAGAATCAGTATCTATACAGTGCTTAGCACAGTGTCTGGCACTCAACACATGTTCAATAAATGTTAGTTCCTTCCAGGGATGACCCAGAATTCTAACTAGGCCATTCCTGGCCTGGTACAGAGAGGTGTGCCCTGTGGTAGCTCATAGCCCATGGCAAACTGTAAAGGACACAGTGAAGGCCTGAGTCCTACACTCTTTCTGATTATTCAGCCTGTACTCTGAGGTTCTGCCCTCTCATTGACAGTTTCATTGGGTGAGATGTCATTACTGGTGTAGTCAGCATCCTCCAAGCATCAAAGCAACTAACCTTGGCCACCTTGAAGTGTTAAGCCTTATTAAAGATTTCATATTTGGCTGCGAGCTCAGCCACAAGCATTTAGAAACAGAACCGAATATCTGAGAAGTATGCTAGGAAAGTAGAGTTAGATGGCTTCTTCCTCCCACCTCCTCCAAGGCTTTTATTTTTTAAAGTTATTTTTCTTTGAGTTTTTTTCTAAGAGAGTTTTTTTTTTTTTTTTTTTAGATGCTTAATAGTCAGAAATACTGTAAAACAAATAATGTTGAGAGGCATCTTCCTCTCACCATGAGAACTTCTTTGAATAGTGAAGGTGTTTTCACTGATCTAGAGCAAACCCCATCATTGATATCATCCATCATCTATATAGGGGAAAAAAATAGAAGAATCGTGCCTAATAGGTGCAGCTACAGCCTCATTATTTAGGTACTAAACATCAACAAGTGTGTTTAAACCACCTAGTGACTAAGGTGAATAAAATGAAAAATGAACAGGTCTGCTAAGGCCTACAACATTCTCCTAAAGCAACATGCGCCTGTGGCAGAAAACGTAAAAGCATTGTACAGAAAGAGATAAAATTAAATTATTTGCTGTATTCCAGTACAGAAGAACTGCAAGGAGGCTGCCAAATAAGGAATGCCAGAGGCTCCCTTTGCCCAGGTGAAGTCTGCAAAATTACACATGGGATTTCCAAAGAAAACTCAAAGATAACATGCAGACCAGAAATGAGGTACTCTTTTCAGTAAGGCCTTAGGAGGTGAGGAAATAGGATTCAGGCTGGGTTTGGCACAAGAGTCTAAGAAAACTCACATCTTAAGTCTGCAAAATGAGGAAGATAACTATGTAGGAATAAGCAACTGAGAGGGTGTTGAAGACTTAGAAAGAAAGAGGAAAATACAGAGAGACTCATTAGGATACACTTCCTTTCCATTTTTCTCACCCCCACCTCTGCTACTGACTGCTACCTGCCCTGCCCACAGTAACACATGTACCTGTATAACCAGGTCTGTTATTAAGTAAAATACTTGTTGGTGTTAGCATCTCTTTCTGCAACCACATTCCAAAAATGAGAGGCCAGTAGTGGGTTTCTAAAGCCTATTGGGAGGGATTGTGCTGAGTCATCCTGGAGCAGCTAGGAAGAGATGGAGGAAGAAAGCAGTTTGATAGGAGAGAGGTCCCCGGACGGTGCAAATGGTTTGCGCTTGACTACTAACTGAAAGGTTGGTAGTTCGAACCCACCCAGAGGTGCCATGGAAGCAAGGCCTTGAGATCTGCTTCTGTAAAGATTACAGCCAAGAAAACCCTATGGAGCAGTTCTCCTCGTAATACATGGGGTCAACATGAGTCAGGATTGACTGGATGGCAATGGGCTTGTTTGTTTGGTTGGTTGGTTTTTGGTTTTTGATAGGAGAGGCAGAAGCTTCCAGACCAGAAGGAGGGTTAGTGCATCCTGAGACCAACAGTAAGGACGGGGACGAGGGATTTCCACGACAGCTAGAGAGCCAGGCCTCTCTTACATGTATTATCACAGCCCTCATGGAAATGGCTTTGGAATGCCGGCAAAGGCTGGGCCGGAAGGGTGAAAACTATTGTCTTCTTGTGCAAGTGTGTGTACAACAGAGTTACCCTCTGAGCAGGATATTTCTGGGTGGGCCTGGCTGTCAACCAGACAGACCGGGCATAAAAGGAGCAATAGCAAAAATGAAGAGCAACCTAGACAAAGGATTCCGTTCCTCCCCCTGTTCTTGACACCTTACAAACTTGAGATTGTTATAGATCCCATGGAGAAGAAAAGAGAATCCCAATAATGACTGAGACCAAATTTCCCGGCAGCCAGGTTAGAGAGGGCCAAGAGCAGAATAAAATTGATTTAGAGAAATAAAAGAATGTGACGTTTCTTGCACTTCAGAGTTATGGAGTAAAACTCATACAGATGACATATACAATTCCTCACTGCAGCTGTTGGATGCAGACACTAGAAGAACAGAGCAAAGAGAAGAGGGG
>NW_004443981.1:322234-369634 GCF_000243295.1 Trichechus manatus latirostris
TGGGAGCCCAGCTTTCTACAACTCAACAGACTCGTCTTCAAACCTTGGTTCTGCCACTTACCAGTTATGTATGTTTGGTCAAGTTCTTTTCACCTCTGGACTGTAGTTTCTGGAGCTATAAAATTAGGATAGTAATACTTGCCTTATTTGGTTGACTCAGTAGCCTCAACGATGGGCTCAGACATATCAAAGATCACACAGATGGTGCAGGACCAAACAGCTTTTCATTCTGCTACACGTAAGGTTGCCATGCGTTGAAACCGATTCAATGGCAATTAATAGCAAAAACTCCTGCCTCACAGGGCTGTTGCAATGATAAAATAAAACAATGGTAATAGCTAACATTTACTGAGCGCTCACTAGGCACTATTCTAAGCATTATGCATGTATCAGTGCATTTAAACTCTACAATAGCCTATGAAGCACTTACTATTATTATTCTCATTTTACAGATGAGGAAACTAAGGCAATGAAAAGTTAGGTAACTTGTCCACGGTCAAGCAATTTGGTAAATAATAGAGCCATGAATATTAAAGACCTAACATACTGTAAAAAAATTAAATAAATACTAAGTGCTTTGATAAACATGTGAACAAAATTTTGTACTAAACCAAAGAAAAGAGTTGATTCAAAACAGACATAACATTTGAGCTGGGTCTGCATGGGTGAGTAGGAGTTTGCCAAATAGAGATGATAAGAAAATTTTAAATAGATAGGAGTATATTTACAGAGGTGTGAAATGGCCTGAGATGGAGTTCCAGATGGGAAAAAAGAAGCCCAGTGAGCTGGATAGGGGGATTATTAGGGTAGGGAGGTAGAACTGGAGAGCCAGGATTTGAGACCAAATCTGTCTTATTTTACATACACAGCCTAGGCTTTGTATGCACAGAGAGTTTTAACATCACCCTACAGACAATGGGTTATCCTGGGAGTCTTTTAGAAAAGGTGGGACGTTAATCCATTGCTTTGCAGGTAGATAACTGAGAAGAGGGGAGAGGACAGACAGAGGAAGGAGAAGACAGTGGTAACAAGAAGATCAATTAGGAGGTTATTAACAATCAACAAGATGGGGTATGAGGATGTCTTGAATGAATGCAGCAACAGCAGGGATGCAAAAGAAGTGATGGAGTTAAGAGACTTTGTTGTAGTCGAATTGGAAATAGTCGGTAACAAATTTGATATATCCGTTTATTTAATCAACAAATAATACATGAGCACCTACTGAGTGCCAATTACCATAGACAGACCAAGGAACTGTATCAGAACCAATAACAGATGTGCTGAGTGATGGAAAAAGAATCCAGTCCTTTAGCAAGGGAGACACGGCAAAAGCCTTTAACAGAGAATGTAAAAATTGAAGGGAAACAGAACTGGGGATGGAAGCGCTGTCTGGGGACACATTGGACATGTCCATTTAAGCCAACATTGGAAATATGAGTTTAAAACTAGGAAAATAGCTCAAACACTAATATAAATGCAGGAGTCACAGCATTTTCACAAAGAACATATCATTTGACATGAACATCCATTTAGTAATTTGGATTAGTCCATTACTTGTTATCTCCACTCTACAGGGCATGCAAGCCTTTCATGGCAATGCATCATCCTGGCAACTGACTGCCTTCTTGCAAAGGCAGGCTCCACATTTTCATCACAGAGTAATGCTACCACACAATCATTCTGTCAGGGAGAGCTGGAATCACATGTTTTGTACTCCCTCCACCCTCAGCATTTGTCATAAGCCCCAAAGTAAACACATCTCAAATGGATGTCCACGTAGGACAATTTTTCTTCCAAATTTAACAATTTATAGCTTTTTCTATGGGTTTTGACATTTTAGACTTGGTTACTGGGCTTCCCTGACCCCTCTCTATATACCTACAGCTATTATTATTATAAGGGTGTTCTCTGGTAAAATACACTGTAAATCTCGCTCTCCAGAATCCTGCAATGGAATCTGAGCCTGGTAAAGAGCAGCCCACAGACTTCCAAGGTAATCAAATGCCATTTACACTGAGAACTGAGAAGGGTGTTTGCGTCTGACTCCTCCTCACCATGCTGACCCAGGGGTTTACTTCGCTTATAAAAATGTATTTTCCCTGTCAGATATCCCCAGAGCCATCTCAGCTGTTAGATGAGGTATCCATTAAAATATTTGCTTACCCAAACTCTTTGCTGAGGGCTACAAATATATTTGTCAGCATCTTGTTGCACATTTTGGGTCCCAGTGTAGACTCTTTCAATCATACAACAACCTGTATAAAGCACCTATTACTTGCAAACGACTTGTCTATGTAAAAGGAATACTAATAACAGTATCTATTATGTATTGCTGGAGCCCTGGTGGTGCAGTGGGTAAGAGTTCGCTTCTTAACCAAAAGGTTGGCAGTTCGAATCCACCTTGGAAATCCTTTGGGGCAATTCTACTCTGTCGTATAGGGTCGCTATGAGTTGAAATCGACTCGATGGCAGTGGGTTTTTTTGGTTATTATTTATTGCCATCACCCATCTTCAGTTTGTCATACTGTGGTGGCTTGCACGTTGCTATGATACTGGAACTATGTCACTGGTATTTCAAATACCAGCAGGGTCACCAATGGTAGAGAGGTTTCAGCAGAGCTTCCAGACTAAGACAGTTGAGGAAGAAAAACCTAGCAGTCTACATCCAGAAATTAGCTGATGAAAACCTTATGGATCACAACAGAATATTGTCCCACACAGTGCTGGAGGATGAACCCCCTAGGCTGGAAGGCACTACACAATGACCACAACCTGGACTCAAACATGGCAATTATGCATTGAGCACAGGACTGGGCTGCATTTCATTGTTATATATGGGGTCACCATGAGTCAGAGCCAACTCGACAGCACAGCAGCAACAACAACAATTTCAAAGGACTTGTTTATGTGTTGGAGCCCTGCTGGTGCAGCAGTTAAGAGCTTAGCTACTAACCAAAAGGTTGGCAGTTTGAATCTACCAGCTGCTCCTTGGAAACTCTATAGGGAAGTTCTACTCTGTCCTATAGGGTCGCTATGAGTTGGAATCAGAATCTATTCGACAGCAATGGGTTTGGGTTTTTTGTTTTTGGTTTTGGTTTTGGTTTTATCTATGTGTTAGAAGAAATAGTAATAATAATAATAATATCTATTATTTATTGTGTATACCTTCTAGGTACCAAGCACTGTGCTGCATGATTCACTTGTACTATTTCATTTAATCCTCACAGTATCCTTTGATTCTTTTGTTTTCTAGTGTTTAATAGTTTTGTTTATATATCCCCTTTGTACAATACCTGGTGTACACTAAATACTTGATAAAATTATTTTAAAAAAATAGAGTAAAAGAAAGAATGGAGTGGAGGATGAGTCTCTTCTGCAATAGAATATTTGTTAATGGATAGCATTTCTTAGTCTTCAGCTCTAAAGAAGCTTGCAATCAGGTTGTAAACACAAAATAAGCACAGATGAAACCCTGAAACCCCTTACAAAGCAATACATAAATGAGCATAGATTGCAAAGTGCATACAAGTTATCTACGTGCCCAGAGACCAGGAGAGAACGAGAGCTCAGATCCTGATAAGGACGATCAGGAAAAGTTGCGTGGAGGAGAGATTCGAAAGCAGCAAGATTTGCACAAAGCCTTGTGGAAGTGCGAAAAAATTACCAATGACCACAGTTGTCATGTTTCTTGGCTAATGCTAACACCCCTGTGCCAGCATGAGCCCTGGAGATCAATAACTCCTTAACTGTTGTTCTCACATAATTGAAAAACTATAGGGGAGCTCTTGGCCCACCTTTAAGAATGAGTCATGACTTGACAGCTCTATAGAGAGAGGACTTGAATTTCCTCCAGAAATGCTAGTGCTGACACCTGGCTGCCCAGAGTAAGCCTTTTGGTAAAAACTCAATAACCTCTTTGCTATACTTCATGAAAGAGGAAAAGCGAACCCTTTTTCTGACAGTTGCTTAACCTCTTCAGGCTGGAGTTACTAGTCAGTGAAACAGGAATGTCCTCTGTCAGAGGTGTTGTGAGGAGAAACTAAATAACCAAAACTTCAGGGCTTCCAGGTGGGGAGAGAGATATATTATCACTTTCTAGAGATATTTTTGGTGATTTTTGAGATTAAGATGTGAGACTATTTCCAATTCTATGAGATACAAGAATCTATATCGAGGTTTCTCAACCTCAGCACTACAGACATTTTGGTTCAGATAATTTTTTGTGGTGGTGGGTGGCCTGTCTTCTGTGCACTGGAGGGTTTTTAGCAGCATCCCTGCTCCTCTACGCTGAGAGCACTCCCTCGGTCATTATAGGCACATGTCTCCAGATATTCCCAGATATCCCCTGGGAGGTAAAATTGCCCCTGGTTGAGAACCATATAGTAATCCATATTACTATAGACTGGAAATGTGCCATTCAATCTTTCTTTTAGCAGGCACTGTAAATAGTAATGTAGGGTACTGTGATTGTGTAAAGTTTCAATAAATAGAAAAATGTACAAAGGAATAAATGAAGGAAGGAATGAAGAAATATAGCAAGGGAAGGAAGGAAAGGAGGGAGGGGGTCAGGAAGGGGAGGAGGGAGCAGGTCAGGAAGGGGAGGAGGGAGAGAGAGAGGAATAACCTAGGGAAATGAAGAATTTTCATATCTGAACCAACTGAATGTGAAGTTAGGACATCATCCAACACTTCTTGCAGATAATGAGAAAACAAATACCATCACAATCTTCAAAGAACTAAAGACCAATGGGAGATAGAAACAGGTCCAGGCCAACCAAAAGCCAAGTCTACCTGTGATGACACAGAGGGAATAATATTTAGACTAGTATGTTTTCATCAAAGTAGACACTGTATAGCATTTCTCATTGTTACCTAAATTGCAACAGGCCCCTAATAAATGTCTTATTTCTTATGGATAAATATCAAGGAAGTTGTAAGGAAGGTCTATTGCAACAGTAGAGAAGGGGGTGGGACCAGGGGAGTGTACTAGGCAAAGGGAATGACCTTCATAAAGGTGTGGAAGAGGGAACTTGGCATCTGAACTTGGGCTGTTCAATCCCTATGTAATCTGTAGCCTAGACATCCTTTCAGTCTATAATATCATAAAGCTGGTTAATACCATTAAAAATGGATACCTGTCTTCATATTTATGTAGTGCTCAGTAATATTTAATTTGGCATATAGAAAATAATTAACGCAATTTTGTTGAATTAAAAAAAATAAATACACTGAAACTACAGAACTCTAGAAGAAGGGATTCTGTTCAAAGCACAGAGAAGGTGCTAAGCTTAGCAGCTAGTAAACTATAGTGTTCTCTACTCATAAGAGGTAATAAAGACTAAAACTATAAATCATACTAATCAGTTCAAGAATAGTACAGCTGTTGACAGCATGGGATGTGAGACAACTCTGAGTAAGATTGGAACCCCACTCTACTACTTAATAAACATGTGATTGATCATGGGCAAGTTGTTCATCCTCTCTAAGATGTTCTCTACTTGTGTGTCCATGGGACAAACTATACATTCCTTAAAGATTGCTTGAAAACTGTCATGGACATCTCTTATTTGGTCTGCTTAGTTGCTTGCTTCTTTTAAGAGAATAAACCCGCCCTTCCACCACAAGTGGAATCTCCCTTTCTGGGGTCTCTTCACCAGCTTCACTGATCATCATCTTTGGCCAAGCCAGGCCCCAGAAATTTTCACACCAGAAGTGAAAGTGGCACATTTTGTAGTTTTGAAGCTATGTGCCCAGCACTGTTAACAAAGGATCCCCAAAATGGACATTGTTATTACAGTTAAGCCTGGAGTACAGGAGTAGAGCATTCATACATTTATGCCCTCAACAAATACTTACTGAACACCAACTCAGTGACTGGCACTCCCAAGATAACAATGAGAGTGACAAATTATTAACAGCTCTAGTTTACAGATAAGGCAATTGAGAATAGAAAGGTTGATTAATTCTCCCGAGTTCATCTAGCTGCTGAGTGATAGTAGGGATGGATTTCAGCCATCTCCTTCCAGAAGCTTGTCAATTGAAAAAACCTATCTGAGAATCCTCTTTTTGTAAAATTAAAGGAAGGAAGATGTGGCCTCCAAATCAACCAGGGTTTCTTAACCTCGGCACTATTACCATTTTGGGCTGGATAATTCTTTGTTGTGGGGCTGTCCTGGGAAATATAGGATATTTAGCAGCATCTCTGGCCCCTACCCACTAGATGCTAGTAGCACCTTCTCTGTTGTGACAATCCAAAATGTCTCCAGATACTGTGATGTGTGCCTAGGGGTGGGGGGCAAACTCCTCCCTGGTTGAGAATCACTGGGAAAAAGGAACAAAGTCTTGTCCGTTATGTGGGAAGCAACACTCTCCCCACCTCTTGCCCTAGAAGATTTGTCCATTTTCACATTTTGAAATGTCCTCCCATGTGCTTCTGGGACATTTTAGGTATAATGTAGAAAAGCATTTAATTCAGAGAAAGAAAAGTTAGAGATTCTGTCAGAGTGTCAGCTGACGTTGATACTGATATCATCTTCTTATCAGAGGTCAAACTAGGAGATAGAAAAAGGCCATAAATAATAATAGTCACCTGAGTAGAACTGCCCCATAGGGTTTCCAAGGCTGTAAATCTTTATGGAAGCAGACTGTCACATCCTTCTCCCACGGAGCAGCTGGTGGGTTCAAACCACTGACCTTTTGGCTAGCAGCTAAGCACTTTAACCACTGTGTCACCCAGAAGCATGAGACATCTTAAAAAGTGGTATCCTGTGTCCTGCTGCATTGAATTCTCATAGCAATCTTATGAGAGAGATTATTATTGCCACTATTGTACAGATGAGGGAAGTAATACACACAACAGTTGCCATCAAGTCAACTCTAACTCATGGCAACCCCATGTGTTTCAGATTAGAACTGTCCTCCATAGGATTTTCAATGGCTGATTTTTCGAAAGCAGAACTCCAGGCCTTTCTTCTGACATGCCTCTGGGTAGACTCGAACCTCCAACCTTTGAGTTAGCAACTGAGTGCGTTAGCCTGGGTGACACAAACTGTTTACAATCAGCTGCTAACCCATAGGTTGGCAGTTCAAACCTACCCAATGGCTCCATAGGAGAAAGCCCTGGCAAACTGCTTCCAGAAATTACAGCAAAAAAAACCCTATGGCGCAGTTTGACTCTGTAACACGTGAGGTTACCATGAATCGGAGGCCCACTTGACAGCTGCTAATGACAACAACAGGGACTCCTAGGGAAGTAACCAAAAACCTGTTGCCTTCGAGTCGAGTCTGACTCACAGGGACTCTGCAGGACAGAGTAGAACCGCCCCATAGAGTTTCCAAGGAGCTGCTGGTGGATAGGAAATGCCGACCATTTGGTTAGTAGCCAAGCTCTTAAAATCAACTATGCCACCAGGGCTCCTAGGGAGGAAAGCTCCCTAAATTTTAAATGACGTGATCAATAAGCAACAAGATAAGCCCTTCATCCAGAGCTTTTGACTCCAAGTTCAATGCTTTTTCCAAAATGTTAGGCTTCCAAATGAGCCAAAACAAGTTGTTATTTTTGTAGGAGGCAAAAAACAAATCCTGAGCCAGCTCACTGAATTGGTCTTGACAGAAAGCCTGGTAGTTCATGCTCTTGAACATTAGCAATGCAGCTTGATTTTGTCCCTTGTTAGAAAGAGGTGACCTTGCAGAAATCCACAACACTGCTTTCCCCACCGCTCCACAAGATCATCACGTCATTCTTTAACCCGCATCCTACACACACAGAATCACAGGGTCCCTTTCAGTGCTCACATCCAATGCTGCTTTGACTTCTCATTTTATCAGAAAAGCTTATAGTGAAAAAATAAGGTGGGGGCAGGATGGGGGGGGTGGCAGGGAAGGAGGTAAGTTCCTAAAGGCCAGTGAGTGCCCATAGCAAGGACTACATCACGTGCCCTCATCTCCTTTATGATTTTTTCCCCTCTTTCGGTTTACCTCTGTTAGATTTTTCAAGGCTGCCCTGTAAAAACAAGTTGTCCGCACTTGAGTTTGTGTGATGCTATACTTATACTGTGAGCTCTCTGGTTACCAGGAATAATGGGAAAGGATATATGCATATACACGTGAGTGTTCTGAGTTTTCCAGAGTGTGACAGAGGTTCTGCAATGCTTGGACCGGAGCCTTATTCCTGTCTGCATGGTTTATTCCTGCTTTTCGATGGTATTTAGAGAGCCTGTTTGGCTAATGGTTTTATCCTCACTCAGTGGTATTTGAGCCTGGCTGGCTGAGCTATCACTGCCTGTCAAATCTCCTACCTCACTCCCTCGACTCCCAGATAAATCAAGGGATGTGATAAGCAAAGCGAGTGCTGAGTCTCCTGCCCACAAACGTCCTTGTGAAAAATGGCAGGCAGTTTTCTCCAATTTAGACAATAACGTGACGGCAGTAAAAATGGATATAGCGGCAACACATAGAATTTGGGATTACTGAACGACCACTGAATTTTCATCTTGAAGGGACTTTAGGGGATTTTTCTTTTTGTTTCCTTAGGAAAGTATTTGAAAAGCTAAGAGAAACCCATTTAACAAAGTAGGATGGAATTTGATAGTGACTCAAAACAACCTTTGGCCATATAACATATGGAGTAACTGGCTAGGCCAAATTATAACTTCGAAAGATATAAGCTTTATTGTGAAACACAGATCACTAAGTCAGCAGCATAGCACTGTGAAGGAAAATATTTACTAGAATCTTATTCTAAATAATCAGGAATCTAATACCCACTATTGTATCACAATTGTAATAACTACTTCTCCTTGTTATCCACCACATTCCCTCTCTCTCATCTTCTCAAGACCCTACCCAAAGGGAGAAACATGTGATCCAGCCCTGGCCAGTTAGAGTGTTCCATGTCCCTAACTAGAATGATTGGTCCTCGGATGAGCACATGACTCAACTCGGCCAATCAGCGTTCTTTTTCCAAATTGTTTGACTAAAATCTTATACGGAAGGTTCCTAATCTTTGAGAGCTATAAAAAACAAAAAAAAAGATATCTGGCTTTGCTGGCAAAAAATGCTTGACAGCAATTCTCCACAGTCCTTAGATTATATGAGTTTCTGTAATATTCTTCTAATAAATTCCCTAATTTGCCTAAATTAACCCAAAGACTACAGCCTTGAAAACTCTATGGGGCAGTTCTACTCTGTCCTATAGGCTAGAGTTGGAATTGACTCAGTGGCAATTTTTTGGTTTTAGCCTAACGTTGGTTTCTGTCACGTGTTTCCAAAAGAGAGCTGATTTCTAAAATAATTGATCCAACAATGTTGTTGTTGTTGTTAGCTGTTGTCAGTTTGATTCCCAGAAGTAGATTCCCAGGTCTTTCTTCCCAGTCTACCTTAGTCTGGAAGCTCTGCTGAAGCCTTTTCAGCATCACAGCAACATGCAAACCTCCTCCCCTGACGGGTGGTGGCTGCACATGAGGTGCGTTGGCCAGGAATCAAACCCAGGTCTCCCACTGAACCACCACATTCAACAATAGTCGGCCCTTTATTGAAGCGTCGAAATGTCAGCTTTGTATCTATTGAAAAATAAGGAACAATGGAGAGGACTCAGAATGGGATGGTCAAGAGGATCATAGAGCTGAACATTAAGACTATGAGGCAATGACATCCTTTAGTAAGCCAAAGAAAACTGAGAGAAACAAGATTATATTTATGTGATGTAGGAGGGCATGAAACAATGCCTTCCTTTTTATAAATATTTAAAGGGGCAAGATTTTAGGGGACAAATACTGTTCTATTTTTATAGATATACCTACAGATAGCCAAACATTGTTCTATTTTCACAGATTTACCTATTGTAGGGTGATCTATTGCAAAACCTTAGATTGGTTCACTGAATATTGAGTGTCTGCCTGCTGTGTGCCAGATCCTGTGCAAGGTACTGCTGCATAGAGAGAGAGAGACAGACATTGTCCCTGCCCTCGGGGAGCTTACAAGTCCAGGGCTTTAAAGCGTGTAGCACAAAGTAAGTTAGAAAGCTTTTCCATGGTGAAGGAAGACAAGAAAGACAATTTGAAAGAAAGGCTGAAGGTGTTTTACACAAACAAAGAGCAAGCATGTGTTGACAGCCTGGTATGTACCAGGTTCATAGTTGTCCAAAACATGTGACGTTGATCAAGAAAGTCTCATTTGCCAGAAACTGAGATTAATATGAAGTAGAGACAGGGGTTACAAAGCAAGGAACCAGAGAGAGGGCTTGCAAACAGGCCTATAAGAGGTGCATGTTCTTCTAGCAGCAAGCCTGTTTCTCTCTCATAAGAAATATGGAAACTAAAGCCAGATACCATCCAGGCCTATTACTTGCTTCCTCCAAACGAGCGCAGCATGACACAGGAAGCTACTTAAATTAACGAGTTTTTAGGATTTTACTATCTACTATTAATTGGTTTCTGGGTTTCAAAAGCCATGAATAAATGACTTTAAAAAGTTAAACTACAACTCATTATCAACTAAAATGATGGAGAAAAATAATTCAGAATAAGAACAAAAAGAATATAAAAAATATATGAATAACACTAACTCAAAAGGAAGATGTCTATAAAATAAATGGTATTGACAGAATAAAACAAGTCGGATAACACGTCACTGAAGAGGAAGACTGCAGATTAGAAAGATGTTAAATTTACCCCAAATTATTCTATAATTTTAATATTAAAAAAACTCACTGGATATATATATTTTTTCATTTTCCAAAGTATCCCATAATTCAACTGAAAAAATAAAAGCATTAAAAGGAAGAACAGTGGTGGATGAGATAGAGCTTGTTCTTCCAATATTGAAAATATAGTATGGTGACACCAGAGACAAAACAGCACAATAGTGAGCATAGGATTAAATAGTCTGATAGGAAAAATAAACTATCCCTGAAAGAGATCTCAGTATACATAAGAACTAAATAGTCAAACATCACAAGCCAGGGAGAAAGAAACAGACTGGTCAACAAATGGTCTGCAGGGAATTGACCTTTTGGATTAAATGCCAAGATTATAACATCCACAGGATACACAACACTGTACACAGTGTGGGGCTGGACCTGAGTATCCTTCTGTGTCAGGGGTTCACAAGACCACTTGCAGGTTCTATGATTCACTAGAAGAACTCACAGAGCTCAAAAAAGCTGCTATACTCACGGTTGGGGTTTATTACAGTGAAAGGTTACAGATTAACGTCAGGAAAGGGAAAAGGCACACAGGGCAGAGTCCAAGAGCAACCAGGCACAAGCTTCTCAGTGGAGTTGCATGGACAACACTGAATTCTCCAAGCAACACTACTTGATGACCCGTGCAAAGTGTTGACAACCAGAGAAGGTCACCCGAGCCTAGGTTACCAGGGTTTTTATGAGAGGGTCAGTCACGTGGGCATGTAGTGCCCATGCGACTGATCTTAACTACTCAGTCTCCAGCCCACCTCACGTCAGAGGTCAAACTTATACCGTATGGCCCCAAGCAATAAGCATCCAAAAAATAGACATTCACCGTAAGTTCCATTGTTAGCATAAAGTATTTGGTGTGACCCAAAGCCTCAAATATACAAAGATACTCTTGTGAGGCATGATATTCTAAGGGCTCAGAGGTCTTCCTTCAGGTACTGGCCAAGGAACAGTCCTGAAGATCTTTGGAATGTGCAGGGTTGGGGCAACCCAGGCCTGCTGAGTTAACCTTTAACTGCACAGCTCCTTAAAGCTAGGGCTCTAAAAGGCCACCACTTCTATTAAAAGAAAAAAAACAAAAAAAAGAACTAGAAAACCCATTTACTGATCCAAGGTGACCCAAGGAAGTGGACCTTCTGATAACTTTTTGGGAAGGGGATTAAAAAAAGCATCCCATGAGAAACTGAAATTCCAGTTCTGTGTCAATATAGGTAAGGATTCCATATGCATACTCCCTATGTGATGTCGAACTCCAAGCAGAGAAACTAAATTAGAAATCCAGTCTTGGGCCAGTGAAATCCCAGCCCTAGGCACAAGTAAATGCATCTCTGTGGGATACTTCAACAACTCAAGACTCATGAGGACCCCCACAGTCAACAAGAAAATGTCACCCTAAAAGTCACCAGATACAACAGAGGGAAAAATCAATCCTCAAGAACTTGAGACAACAGAATAATCTGAGAGAGAACATAAAATCAATATGTTTAAAAATATTTAAAGAGACAAAGGAGTAGGAGTCATAAAGAATTTAAAAGATATGAAAACCGCATGAATTTTAAATAAAATCAAATAAAAATCCCAAAATAATTACTTTGAAATTAAAAAGCCAGGGAACAAGTTGTATTATTAATGAAGCACATCAGACCGCTGAACGAGGCTGTGTGCATGTTATCCTCAAAGATATTTTTCAATCACCCCTGTTCTATAAGCACGGTCAGCCTTAGATGCATAACGTTGCATTCACCTTTATTGGCCATTAACTTCTCAATTACTCAATTAATTTGCTTAGTTGCAGGTTCTATCCCAGTTCTTCCTGTTTACCTCTTATGCAGATACACTCTTTGTCATCCTCCACATCTTCCCAGGAAGTCTGAAAGGGGATGAGCCACGGGTCAGGCCTAAATGGTTAGTTCCCAGCAGGACCTGAGAAGCAGAGATGTATTGAGGAAGGAACCAACTCGGGAGATGATGCAGCCAACCAGCTATTGTAAAGACAGGGGCACTTTTCTCGGAGTATTTGGTTTGAAGTTCTGTCCCAGAACGTCAGACTCCTTGGTACGCACACAAGAGGGCAAAAACGTCTTCCCAAGCCAACCCTGATGCTTGAATCTTCGACTCCACTGCTCAGCCTCTTTGTGTGCGAATCACCATGAGAGGATCATTGTCTGCAAACTGCTTTACCTTGTTTCACTGTTCTAAGGGTGCACGCCAAGTGCTTCATCCCGGAAGATGTATTGCCAATACACTAACTTTACATCAGGTCAACAAAGCAGTCCTAAAATCGCCCAAATTGTCAAATTCACACAACTAACGGACCTCATGTGAACACTTTCATACTCCCTAACTGTTAAACATCAGGCTACTAAATAAAGAAAAAGAAAAAAAGAAAGAAAAGAAACAGAAAGGAAGGAAAGAAGGAAACCAGGGTTTAAGAAACTCATTGCACTAAAAGTCCTGTTTCTTCCTCTATTCACTCCTCTCCCACCCTGTCCACCATCCACCTCCCTCCCTCCTCTCTACCACTCCCTCTGAAATCATTTCCATTTATATTAGCCTCTGCTAAACCTTCTCTTTTAGGAATACATAAATTTGGGAGCTTAATTGAATGTGTCCCTTTAAATAAAGTCATCTCACCCTGTAAAAGTCATCACAAAGTGACCCTCTAAGTCTTGCTCTCACCTCTCAGGTTAAAGTGCCTGCTATTGTGTCTGGGCTTCAGTGGAGGCTTTCCTGGAAGAGCAGCTCTGGAAGGTATTTTGGCGTGTTACATGCAAACGCAGCAGCCAACGGATCTCATCATTTCTAAATGTCAGCCTTAGTATAATCCCTCTGACCCATTCCAAAGCTTATAGGTCACAGAACATTTTATCTGGCAGTGGCTTATATATTTTTTTTTTTTCAAGTTTAAAGCGTTATCCATTTTCCTTTCCATCCCCCACTGAAGGAGACCTGGCTCTTCTATACATATGGTGAGTAAGGCATCAAGGAATTCAAGCAAATGATAAAAATATGTCTGCAGGGAAACAAATTTCTGTTTCTGAAATCAATCATATGCTATTCACATAAGCAGAAGGAATAGTCTGAAATACTCCTTATCTCACCACCTCACTCCACTAAGGTGTCCTGTGCAAACACTCAAAGGCCAGAGGCTTTCTCTCACAGTCTTCTTTCTCCCCCAGTGAAAGGGAAGGGAGGTTGAGATATGTGCACAGATGAGCCACAGGGCCGTGATTAGTCTGCAATGATTGGCTGGCTGTCATAGGAACAGATAGCGCGATGGGACCATTATCCTGTGCAGAGCAGAATAGAAGTGGGAGCTTGTATTATTTCCCCTCCCCGTATTTCTTTTTTTGATTTTGATGTCCGTGGCTTCTTGCTTTGAGAGAATAACAATATTTCTGTTAATGTCACTTTCAAAACCTGCTTAAAAATGGAGAGCAGTGATCTGGGCAAGTCATGGTTCTTAATCACATCATTGGAAAGTGGAGGTTTGAGTGTTGGTATATCCTCTCCTAATGCCATATTGGAGTTCCTGGGTTGTGTAAACAGTTAACACACTGCTAAGCAAAAATTTGGTGTTTTAAGTCCACCCAGAGGTGGCTTGAAAGAAAGTCCTGGTAATCTGCTTCTGAAAAATCAGCCATCAAAAACCCTATGGAGCACATTCCTACTTGGACATGCAGAGGGTAGCCATGAGTCAGAATAGACTCGACAGCAATGGGAGTGTTTACGCATGTAATGCCACATATTAAAGAGGTCTGGGGGGCCAGGATGCATACAGGCAGACCTGCTCTGCTACTGTATTAGTTTCTTAGGCCTGCTATAACAAATTACCACAACTCAGTGGCTTAAAACAACAGAAATGTATTCTCTCAGTTCCAGAGGCTAGGAGTCCAAAATCAAGGTATTGGCATGGTTGTTTCTTTCTGGAGGCTCTGAGGGAGAATCTGTTTCGTGCCTCTCTCTTACTTCTGGTGGTTGCCAGCAATCCTTGGTATTCCTTGACTTGTAGACTCATCACACCAATCTTTGCCTCTGTCTTCACATGGCCTTCTCCTCTTTATGTCTTCTCTCTCTGTCTCTTTCTCTCTCGTCTTATTAAGACATTGTCATTGGACTTAGAGCCCGCCCTAATCCAGGATGATCTCACCTCAAGATTCTTTATTTAATTACATCTGCAAAGACCCTTTTTCCAAATAAGTTTATATTCACAGGTTCCTGGTGGTCATATCTTTTGAAGGACCACCATTTAAACTACTATAACCACCTACAAGCTGCGTGACCTTGGGAAAATCCAGAGCCTCTCTCTGAGGTCCCAGAGATCACAATAGAACCTCAGTCGGTGTTGCTATTTGGATTAAATGAAATTTGCATGTAAGTACTTAACCCAGTGCTTAGCACATGGTAAGAAGTGCTATACATGTTAGGGGAGGGAAATGTATTTAACATTCACATCTTCATGGCTCTGACAATCAAAAGAGCGGTTTATAGAATCTTATTTCCAACCACAGTAGTAAATTTCAGATTACTTGGTGCTATCTGGTGCCTATCTCTGAGGAACTCTATAATATTAGAGACTTAAACTTTCTTTCATAGTATCTTTGGGTGACGATGGAAGGGATAGATGGGAAATCAAGGCAGCGTAGAGTAAACTGGTGTTGACTCAAGTGGTCATACAACGGATGAATGATTAAAATTATGTATCATATATAAATAGTTCATTTTTTTTTTTATTTCCTAAATTCTGGCACAGGGTCACCACAGTCAGGGCCCAATGATGGAAATAAAAATGTATGTGGAATAAGGAAGTGACATTTTCATTCCATAGAGTCCACAGGAGCTTCATTTTCATCTGAGCCACACTCCAAAGGATGGTGAAGAGTAGAAGTACAAGAGAATAATCACACCTAGAAGACTTTTCTTACAAACCACACCCTGCCGTTATCTAGTCTACAAATACAGTCTCCTAAAATGAACAGGAGTTATCAGAACTCAAGGGATGTTAAGACTGATCACGTTTAAGATTGATCACAACAGTGTTTCTAGTGATATCTGGAGTTCATATATTAATCAGGAAAGGAACTGACCGAAATCTGTCTCAGCCTACGGACATAAAGCAAAAAGACTTCACTCCAAACAAAAAAGGAAACCTTTGCTACATTTTCTGGTTTTTATGTCAACTGTGGAATGAAGAAAATAACAACTGGTGTAAACTACTCGAAGGTCCAGAAATTGGATCGCTGAGCCAGGAAAATGTGAATGTTAAATACATTTCCCTATTGCTGATCCCAGAGCCCTGGTGGCACAGTGGGTAAGCACTTGGCTGCTAACCAAAAGGTTGGAGGTTTGAACCACTCCTCAGGAGAAAGATGTGATGGTTAGCTTCCATAAAAATTACAGCTTTGGAAACCCTATGGGGCAGTTCTACTCTGTCCTCTAGCATTGCTATGAGTCGGAATTGACTCAGTGACGTTCAGCCTCAGTAGGAAACTGAGATAGAATTTTAACAGTTTGCAGTCCAGTACTTCTGAAAACAATGGACAGAACAGTACTTCAAAACAAAAGGCCGCTGTGTTTGGTTGTGCTACTCCAGGTTAGCTGAAGAGAGGCCTTGGCAAACCTTCACTCAATCATGCAGGTTAGCATGATCTTGTGGACTTGGATGTTCACATCTGAACCCAGAGAAATTAAGCTCCTGGTCCGAACCATATAATTGCAAATCTGGATAAGAGCCTGGAGGCCTAACTTGCAGGCTCTGGTTCTAATCACCGGGCACACTTTCCCAACCCCGCTCACCCATGGGTGAGATTGGGAGCAGGTGAGGATTCGGAATCTGACAGCACTTCCATTATTTTGCCCTTCCCAAACTCTTCCTGCTATTATATCACATCCTATTCTAATCATCTCTCTCACTGTCTGAATGATCTTCATTTATTTCAAAAGGGGATTTTTATTAATCTCCCATCCATTTAATAGCTTTTTAATCCCTAGCCCCTTACGGAGCCTTTTAACTTGAATGCTACCTGCTTTCCTCTGAATTCTCTCCTTTCAGCCTCTCAGCTGTTCCCAGATGCCTCTTGCTCCACAGTGACTGTAGTTTGCATCCTTCCCCTTCCCCAAACCCAGGGAATATTTCACAAACAACTTCTCCACTAGCCAAGTGCCTCTATTTAAAATCAAATCCTTCCTCATTTTCTACAATGCTCTTGAGCTGATGCTTACTGAACAGTGATGCAGAGCCAGCAGAACAATGTACCCAATATCTTCCAAAGTTGGTGCCATTTTACACCAATGAGGAAATGCACCCTTGAGAGGTTGCATAGCTTGTCCAAAGTCACAAAACTCATAGAAGGCTGAGCTGGGGATTAAACTATGATCTGTCTGGGTTAAGGAGCTCTGGTGGTGTAGTGGTTAAGAGCTCAGCGGCTAACCAAAATCTCAGCAGTTCAATTCCACCAGCCACTCCTTGGAAAGCCAATGGGGCAGTTCTAATCTTTCCTATAGGGTCGCTATGAGTCAGAACGGACTTGACTGCAATGGGTTTGGTTTTTTTTTTTTTCTTTTTTTGGTTGTCTGGCTTGAAAGCCACTGGTCTTCGAACTATGTTGTATTGCTCCAAGTAGAAAATCATGTCTGTCAAGCACTTAGAACAGAGAAGAGACTCAGTACATGTTGGTTGCCTTCATGAACTGTACAGAGGAGATTCCTATGATCAATCTGTTCAAATATGTTTTCTAGAACAGAAGTAAAAGGTCAGAGTTAAGCATAAAGCCTCAGGGGACAGATTTGTGGAAATCAAATCCAGGCTCTGTGCCCCCTACTGGCTAGTTGTGTGAGTTTGGCAAAGTAGATTACCCACAAATAATTGTTTACTTACTTATTGACTGTCTTTCCCCACCAGAATATAAGTTGTTGTTGCTTTCTATCAGAACAAAGCCTAGCCCAGAGCTGGTATCTAACAAATATTCATTGCCCGCATGCAGACTTCTTTTCTTTTCTTGCACTTTTCTTGCAAACATGCTCATTTTGCTATTCTTCCTCATGTCGCATGCCCTACTCCATCATCATCGTCATCATCATCATCATCATCCTCATCCTCATTAAGAATTTCTCATCCCTCATAAAGTTTTAGTAAGAACGGAATTTCATTGTTAGCTAGTCATATATCTGGTACGGTGCATGGTTATAATAAAAAAAGTCAATAATCACCAACATGTACTGAAAGCATCCTATGAACTGTGTAAGAACTTAGCAGGTATTATCTCATTTAATTCTCACCATAAAAATCTTCATTTTACGGATGCTACAATTAAGGCTTAGAGGATGTAAGTAATTTGTCTGGGGTCACATAGAGCAGAGCCAGGAATCACACCAGCTCCTAACTGATTCTAGAGCTCATCTCCATGACTGGATTGGTAGAATTAGGATAAGAATTTAAGTCTTTTATACTAAATTCTATGCTCTTTCCAAGACCTCCTCTTTGAATAATATGTCACGTTCTAAACCCACAGGATAAAATTGCAGAATTTGATATAATTCCTCTGGCTCTGAGACCAAAGACCTCTTGCACTGTGTATAGACAAAGAAAGTGCCTATAAAGTAGCTGGCTGCTTGTATTCAAGCTGTGCTGAAAACCTGGGGACTTGGATGGTACAGAGGCAAAGTCTGGAAGCACAGGGCTGACCTCTTCAGCTGGCAGGTACACGGTGGCATCTGCAGGGATTCCCAAGGAGGGGCTGGATGTCACAGCCCTCTTCTCAATTAGATCATTCCAGGCCTGCCAGTTCCTGGTATCTCTGCAGTTCAGACAGATGGTGCCTGCTTGTGGGCAGGTTGCATAGAGCATCCATACTAGACACTCCCAGCAGCCTCTCCATGGTGAGGCCAGAGAATAACAAGCCCCAGGCATCCTGTCACCTCAACAAGGCATCAGGATAGACCACTGTACAGCTGGTACAGTCCTCACTGCACAGCATTCAGGGCCAGACAGGACAATCTCTGAGCCTACCATTAATGTCCCCACATTTCCTAACTGGAGGAGAGAAGGTCAGCTATTCTGATCTCCATTTCAGAAGAAGTAGAGTTCTGTCGTATTGGTTAGGATACCATTTCGGCTGCTGAAACAGAAACCAAAATAAGAGTGGCTTTAAGAAGGTCACTTAATTTTCTTTCGTGTTGGAGTCCATACAGAGTAGTCCAAAAAAAAAAAAAAAACCATTGCCGTCGAGTCAATTGTGACTCATAGCAACCTTATAGGGAAGAGTAGAACTGCCCCATAGGGTTTCCAAGGCTGTAATCTTCACAGAAGCAGATTGCCCATGAAGTGGCTTGTGGGTTTGAACCACCAACTTTTCAGTTAGCAGCCTAGCACTTAACCACCATGCCACCAGGGCTCCTTCCAGAGTAGTCCAGGGCTGATATTGAGCTCCATGGTGTTAGGGACCCAGGCAGCTTAAATCTGGTGCTTTGACATCTTCAACTTGCACGTTCCTACTTATGGTCCAAAATGGCTTTTCCTGCTCCATCCATCATGTTCATCTTCCAGCCAACAGAAAAGGAGAGGAAGAGAAGTAGAAGAGAACAGGTCTATTCATTTTAAGGTCTCAACAAAGAAGCAGCACCCAGACCTTCCACCCACATGCCATTGGGCAAAACAGTCAAGCAGCTAAAGTAGCTATATGGGAAGATAGGAAATGTAGTCCTTAGCTGGGAAGGCAAGCACTTGGGTACAACTCAGGAATTCTATTACTAAAAGAAGAAGGGAAAAATATACATTAGAGGAAACCAGCATTCTTTGGGCAAGTCTGCTGCAAAAGACCTCTTTAAAGTGCTAAAAAGCAAAGATGTCACTTTGAGAACTAAGGTGCACCTGACCCTAGCCATGGCATTTTCCATACCTCATATGCATGTGAAAGATGTGCAATGAATAAGGAAGATCGAAGAAGAATTGATGCCTTTGAATTATGATGCTGGTGAAGAATATTGAATGTACTGTGGACTGCCAGAAGAATGAACAGATCAGTCTTGGAAAAAGTACAGCCAGACTGCTCTGCAAAAGCAAGGATGGTGAGACTTCATCTCATGTACTTTGTACATGTCATCAGGAGGGACCAGTCCCTGGAGAAGGGCATCATGCTTGATAAAGCAGAGGGTGAGTGAAAAAGAGGAAGACCCTCAATGAGATCGATTCACAAAGTGGTTGCAACAATGGGCTCAAGCACAGCAAAGATTGTGAGGATGGTGCAGAACCCAGCAGTGTTTCGTTCTGTTGTACATAGGTTTGCTATGTGTTGGAACTGACTCCAAGGCAGCTAACAGCAACAACAACATTCTGTGCTTCCATCTGCACGTTTTATCAACCAAATATTGATGATACCCTTCCTCCCACATATGGGACACACTCCCATCCTCCCCAAGAGAGGCATCTCAAAGTTGCAACCAGTTCGTGCACCCAGCTCAAATTTAGTGACTCTGGGTGTTGCAGAGCCCTCTACATTAGGTCTATGTGGATTCCGCAGACTCAGCTCTCTACAAGTCATTGCCGTATGGCAATATCATAAAGTGTTGTCAGGGTAACTGCAGTGAGGACCCCCATTCAGAAAAGGGATGAATGAAAAGCATGGTAGTCCCTTGTCCCTAGTGATTTTCCTGCTGGGCAGTGAAACAGGTTCCTTCTATAGCCCATCTGGCAGCAGCTGGTTTTCTGAGAGAAACCCCCTTGTCCTTTATCCTCCATGCTCTCATTATAAGAAATGGATACTGGAGAGTGTTTCTTTCTTGGGGGCTGCATAGGTTTGCAGGCTATTTCCTAGTGGTGCATATGGAAAAGTCTGGAGTTACTTAAAAAAGAAAAAAAATGACATTGAGTTGACTCTGACTCATGGCAACAGGCAGCTGTACCAGAGTAGAACTGTGCTTCGTAGGGTTTTCAATGGCTGATTCTTCAGAAGTAGATCATCAGGCCTTTCTTCCAAGGTGGTCCTGGATGGACTCAAACCACCAACCTTTTGGTTAGCAGCCAAGCATTTAACCATTTACACCACCCAGGGATGGGGCTGAATAATCACAGACTTTTGTAACTCACACAGACCAAGCTTGTAATATCTTTGGAAATAATATTTCCTCAAAAACTTAAAAGTGTATTTGCTTCCAGACAATTCCAAGTGTAAGTAACCACAGCTGAAAGCATCATCTAAGCATACTTTTTGTGCATGAAAACTCTGGTGTTTATTTACTGGCCACTGTATTGGTTACTTAGGGCTTCCATAACAAGGTACCACAAAATGGGTGGCTTAAAACAACAGAAATTTATTCTCCCATAGTTCTGGAGGGCAGATGGCTGAAATCAAGATGTTGGTACAGCCATGCTCTCGCTAATGGCTCTAGGGGAGGGATCCTTCCCTCTCTTTTCTAGCTTTTGGCAGCCCCAGGTGTTCCTTGGCTTGTGGCAGCATAACTCCAGCCTGTGCCTGTCTTCCCAAGGCTGTCTTTCCTCTGCATCTTTGTGCATCTGTCTGTGTCTCCTCTCCTCTTTTACAAAGACACAAGTCATACTGGATTAGGGTCCACTGTACTCCATCATGTTAACTTGACTAACTGTACCTGCGAAGACTCTATTTCCAAATAAGGTCACATTCACACGCACTGGAGGTTAAGACCTGAACACATCTTTTTGGGGGACACAAATCAATCTATAAGTGTCTCTATGCTCTGTCCAACCCCCTCTTCCCTCGTCTTTATGGTGGCTTTCTTGGGGTCACCTGGAACAAAAGCCTTGAATAGGAAGGCAAGACGATAATATATTTTGCACTTGGGATGGCTCCATTCTCTGGCCAAAAACATTTAATGACGCACTTGAGAAAAGCTAGGGTTCACTGTATTATCTCCTGCTATTGCCGCTGCTTCGTGGTGGCACTTATGAGTAGCAGCAAGAAGATCCAACGCACACCAACATCCTGAGTTTTTCCAACAAGTTCCACTAGGGTCACATGCTCTGTTGGCATATAGCCTGCCTTTGGTTTTGTTTTTTTTTTTTTTTTTTTTTTGTTTTTTTTGGTGAAAATATACACAGTAGAACATGCACCCATTCATCCATTTCTACATGTACAATTCAATAACACTAGTCACATTCTTCACTCTGTGTCACCATTCTTCCTATCTCTACTCATATTGTTTCATCACCATTGACTTTGACTGGCAACCCCCTAAACTTCTCATCTATGCTTTAGAGTTACTGTTGACAATTTGATTTCATATAGATAATTCTTTAAAAAAGAGTGCTATTCTCATGGCAAACATTCTTTACTAGTTTACCTAAACAGTTGTTTAGTTTAAAGACAACTTCTGAGGATAATTTCTGTTCATGGTTTGAAAATTTTCTCAGAGCAGTAGATCTGGGGCCTCCTACAGCCCCCATAGATCCAGTATATGACCTGCCTTTTGAGACGTTGCAGCCAATGCTTTTACCAAATGCTTTCTCATGTCATAACAAGTATCACCCAACTTTCTAGCCTACAGTATCTGTGTCTTTGCCCACCTCCTGCCAACTGTGAAGTAAATGCCCCATATTTTATGTCTTCTTGTGGTAGTGCCCTCATTTTAAATCCCAAATTCTGTATTAGTTAAGATGCCAGTTCATCTGCTCTAGCCAGAGCTAAAATAACAGTGAATTCAACAAAACAGTTTATTTCTCTTTCTGGAAAAGTCTGCGCTTACCTAGACCGGAGCTGCTGGAGCAGCTCTGTACTGTCAGAGAACCAGGTTCTTTCTGCCTAGTGGCTTCACATTCTTCCTGGGTTGCTCTCATCGTGTGGTTTAATGTTACTGCTCCAGCTGCTGCTGCATTCCAACCACCAGACAGAGGGAATGTCATGGGATGATGTGACCTTAATTTTGGGGAATAATATAAAATTGGTATGCCCCATTTGTGCTCATACCCCATTAGCCAGAAATTAGTTATAGTTGTTGTCAGATGTCATCAAGTTGGTTCCAACTCATAACGACCGTATAGGTCAGAGTAGAACTGCCCCATAGGGTTTCCAAGAAACAGCTGGTGGATTTGAACTGCTGACCTTTTGGTTAGCCACCAAGCTGTTAACCACTAGGCAACCAGGACTCTGAAGTCATAGAGCTTCCCCTGGTTTTGAGGTAGGGTAGGAAATAAGAAAGGAGCCCTGATGGTGCAATGGTTAAGTGCTCAGCGGCTAACCGAAAGGTTGAGAGTTCAAACCCACCAGCTGCTCTGCAAGAGAAAGACCTGATGATCTCCTTCTGTTAAGATTACAGCCTGGGAAACCCTATGGGACAGTTCTACTCTGTTACATGGGGTTGTTATGGGTCAAACTCAATTTGACAGCACCTAACAACAGGAAATAAGAGTCTTTAGCTAGATAAGCATGTACTCTGGGTTCTATTACTAAAGGGTGAACAGGAGAAAGGATACTAAGGCCAGACAATCTGTCTTCAGGACCTATTGCCTCCAAAACCAGATAGAGTTTAAGAAAGCCTAGATTCAACAATCTGGGAGCTGAGAAACGAGAGAGGAGCAAGATGGAGTTAACAAGGTCAATATTTGCAACTCATCATCTCTTCCTCTCCATGTAAGTGGTTTGGAAATAAGTCAAACTCCACACTCAGAAAGCTCAAAATCCATGACCAAAGGGAGACAAAAATTCTTGGAAACATATTGTTTTGCCATCGCTAACAAATCTTCAAGGTAGAGTTGTCAATTCTGGGAGAGTGACAGGCTGAAGGTGTAGTCTGTGTGTTAAACAAAAAGACGGGGGACAGGGTAAATTTTGCTTCAATAAAAGGGAGCGTATCTTTATCAGAGTTGACAGAGATCATTAAAAAGTGAAAGCAGGAACCTGATATATTGATGATGCCTCTAGAACCTGGCCTTACAACCACAAGCTGTATTCAGCAGAGTGTGTTTTTTCCTGTCTCATGCAGTGAAATTCAATCTCATATAAGTTTTTATTTGTTCAAAGTGATAGATAAGACTCCTAAAGTATGGTTTAAATCAATATTATATTCCCCAAGTTAACTGAAACTGCACGTTCATTTAATGAATAGATATACATGCAACTTTATAAACACCCAGCCATAATTAAAAAAAAAAAAAAAAATGGGGGAGAGGATGCCCAGAACAGGATTTTAGGATTCAGGAGGCACTTGATTGGGTTTCTGATACTGAAATACATAACGTATGAACATATCCCATATTTCCTAATGAAACAGGTTATATTACTTGTCGTTAGGATGGCTTTATGAGCTAGCATGGAAACTGAAGACTTGAGGAAATTAAAAAAAAAATTGATTCAAACAATAATAGATAACATTTACTGAGTAACTAAAATGTGCCAGGTTTTAACTTATATATATATATATATATGCTTTACAACTCAGTTGATACTCTTGGTAATCTTAATAGTGAGGTAATATTATTGTTCATATTTACAAATTAAAAAAAGAAAGAAAGCGAGAAAGGCACAGAAAAGTTAAGTAACCTGCCCAAGTTTACACAGCTATTAAATGGTGAAACCAGGCTTCAGATATGATCAGTTAATCAAGAAGTCTTGAACTATTTACCACCCAACATGTGGAATCTGGATACTGAGAGCAGTTTGATAGATAGACAGCTGTTATCAAGTCAATTCCAACTCAAGGCAACCTTGTGAATAATACAATGAAATGTTACCCGGTTCTGGTTCTGCTTCATACTCATGATTGCTGGCATGTTTGAGTCCATGTTGCAGCTATTGTGTCAATCTCTTTCGCCAAGGGTCTCCCTTGCCCTCACTGGCCCTCTGCTTCACCAAACACGATGCACTTTTCCAGTGTTTGATCCCTCCTAGTGACGTGTCCAAAGCAAGCGAGTCAGACAATGCTCTGTTGTGATCCATAAGATTTTCATTGGCCAATTTTCAGCAGTAGACTGCCAGGCCTTTCTTCTTAGTCTGTCTTAGTCTGGAAGCTCCACTGAAAGCTGTCCATGGTGACCCTGCTGGTATTTGAAATGCCAGTGGCATAGCTTCCAGCGTCACAGCAACAGGCAAGCCACCACAGTATGACAAACTGATAGATGGGTGGTGGACTGATAGTAGTTAGTGTTTAGATAATTGTGTTGGTGGTAAATTAGAATCAGAGATCCTTTAGTATTTAGAGACCTTCTATGTGCTAAATATTGCAAAGGATCTTTTATCCCTGGTGAGCCCACTTTGCCCATCCTGTCTCACCACCCTAAGTACCTCTGTCTTAAAACTGTGCCCTTGGTAAAGGACAGCCTTCAAAGAAATTGCTTCAAACCAACTGTAAACCTTAATATTGTCCAAATAATCCACTCTCAAAACTCCCAAAAGATAGTTACAAATGATTATCAATTATGTCTATAGTAATCCCTAAGATATTTTTGGCACTATAATTGATTGACATTAAAAAAAAAAAAAAAAGACAAGGACTAAATAATTCCCGGTAACAGTCATACTGTTGTTTCCTATAACTTAAGCAGCTACTGAATCATATCCAAACCTCAAATGAGCACAAGGTCCCAGACACAAGATGTGGTCCTAATGGATAAGAACAGGGGTTGGCAAACTGTTCCAGTAAAGGACCAAAACTAAAACTAGTTGTCATTGACTTGATTTCAACTCATGGCAACCCCATGTGTTGCGGATTAGAACTGTACTCCATAGGGTTTTATGGCCATGACCTTTTGGAAGCAGATCACCAGTCCTTTCTTCTGAGGCACCTCTAGATGGGTTCTAACCACCAATCTTTCAGTTGGTAGCCACATGCTTAACCATTGGCACCACCCAGGAACTCCTACTAAGGGCTAGACAGCACGTAATTTAGGCCTTGCAAACCATATGGTCTCTCCCCTGACTACTCAACTCTGCCATGGTAGCACAAAATCAGCCATAGAAGAAAGAAAATTAATGAGCATAGCTGTATTCTAATTTTTTTTTTTTTTTTTTTACGAAAAAAACAAACATAGGCTAATAGTTTGGCAAACACTGGACAAGAGAATCACCAGCACTCTTCAAAGGCACAAATGTCACATGGGCTCCATTTTGAAGAACCAGCTTATCAATGACCAAACGATACCTCTTAATTGTTTCTGGTATAGTCGTGACTTTAAATATTACTTCCTGCACTTCCTGAAAATGTGCTCATGTACATCAGAAGATTTCCAGTTTTTAGTACAAAAAATGTATTTTATCACACTGTCAATAAGTGATGTGACGCAAAGGAAATTATTACTGGAATCCATCCAAAACACCCAAAACAAACAAAATCAAAAACTCTAAGCACCTCCTATGTGTGATGGCAATCAAAGACCTTACACAGTTACTCTGCTGCCAAGTTCCATACCCTGCCAAGAGATTAAATGAGTATCTGACTTGTCTTAACATGGTGTATCCCTTATAATTTATGTGGTAGCTGAAAGCAATACAGAATCAATTGAGTGAATTGAGCTCCACCATCCTTAGGCATGACTTCCATCCTCAAGGAGACAAAATGGACACAAGTCATCATTTAAGGTATGAAGACAAAGAAGATCAAGAAGCAAAAAGAGGGATCCCTGGTGGCACAGTGGTGAAGAGTTTGGCTGTTAACCAAAAGGTCAGCAGTTTGAATCCACCAGCCACTCCTTGGAAACCCTATGGGACAGTTCTCCTCTGTCCTATAGGGTCACTATGAGTTGAAATCAACTCGCTGGCAACAAGTTTGGTTTTTGGTTTTGGTTCTACTGAATGAGCCCCTATAAAGGAATCTCTTGGAAGTGTCACCTGCTGGCTTCCACTTGTATCTCATGGTCCTCCCCTTTAGCCAAAGAATATTGGGAAATGTCTTTCAGTTGAGCCCACCATCTCACCAAATAAAATTAGGGGAATAATCTAAGGAAGAGTGGAGAATAGTCAAGGACAGGCAACTAGCCATCTCTGACTCTACAATGAGAAGTTTGTCCTTCTTTCCCTCTTTCCTCATGGTCTATTTATTCCCAGAAGCTAAGGTCAGTTGGGTAAGGTTAAACTCTTTATTCCCCTTAGCATTATTACAAAATTCTATTTCTACCAGTTCCTTTTATATTGTTTTTATACTCTTAATTATCATCCCCTTACAAATGGGAACCCTCTCCCAGGGGATAAACAACCCAGAACGGTGGTGGTAGTTGTTCATTTTTGATAAAAGCATTCTTTCAGTGCTGATTATTCTTCATTCCCCCTTCCTCCCCACCACCACCCTGAGAGTCATTCTCTGCCCTTGTCTGTCTGCTCTGTGCCCTGGGAGGCTAACTTCTGTGCATTCCAGGACCTGGGCTCTCTTGCTGCCTGGCTTCTTGTTGGGTTTGGCCAATGGGATGCACAAGCAAGAAACTGGATGGCAGGAGACAAGAAAGGCTGAGGCATAGATTCCTCTTGCCTCCTTCTTTCCTGAAGTAAGATTTTGAAAGTAGCCAGTCCTATGACAACAGCTCCAAGGGCAGCTGGCTTCCTCAAAACCTGCTTCCTCTGATTATTCCTTCAGACCGGGGTGGGGGTCCCATCAGACAGCTGTTGCTTTGCTCAGGGTGCCTCAGTATCCCTTGATGATTCCTACTTCCTGCCCTCATCCCTGTAAATATTCCCTTCGTCAGAAAGTCTCTTCAAAACTGTTTCCTGCCAAAACCCTGACTCATCTTATATCTAACTTCTGAGCCTATTCTCTCCATTAGAAATGAAGAAGGAAATACTTGGGATTGTACGTCTTATACTCAAATCACTCAAAGCATGGTGCAAACCATAGAGCTAATTGAAAGTGGAAGGGTGCCACCTATATTCAAAGTGCTAAACACATACTGCAAACTCTAGAGATAGAGGTAGCACCCACACCACCCCACCACCCCCACCATTAATGCCTGACACGCTTTACCTCATTCTTCCAAGTCAAGTCCACTGTCACCTTCTTTCTGAAGCCTTGGTTCGCCATCCGTCCCCACTTTTATGTAGCCTTTTTTGTGTCTTATAAATAATTTATGCATATTAGATTGTAATTATCTGTAGATGTATTTACCCCTGTCAAACTACGTGCTTCTAAGAGGTAGGAGCCCTATCTTGTACCTTTGTATCCACAGTGTCTAGCCCAAACTCTAACACTCTTCTAACTAAGAACATTAAGAAGCAGCACTATGGTGAGTCACAAAACCAAAAAAAACCATTGCTATCAAGTTGATTCTGACTCACAGCAACCCTACAGGACAAGGTGGAACTGCCCCATAGGGTTTCCAAGCAGCAGCTGGTGGATTCGAACGGCTGACCTTTTGGTTAGAAGCCAAAAGCTTAACCACTGCACCACAGTGAGCTGAAAGAAACAACAGCAATAACACCAATGAAGGAGACATTTTCAAAGGTGTTTGTTGAATCAAATAACAGTAAGATTTTGAATCTGAGTCATGAGGAGAATAGCGAGACCAGTGAGAGAAAACTGGGGAGTCTAGAAGAAAGCCGATTATTGGGGAGAAGTCTCATTCTTGATTGGGAGTAACATGGGTGGTCAAAGACAACAGTTTAAAAGGCATTCAGAGCCCAAGACTGATATTCAGAGAAACAGACTGGAGATAAGGATTGAGGAGTCATCTCCATGGAGACAATTAGTGAAACCATGAGTGGGAGATATGTTTCCAAGGACTAGAGTGAAGAACAGAGATAAACTCGTTACGGGGCTCCGCAGGCCAGTGTCTTGTTTAGCGCAGGGTTGAATTCATAATCCTCTTCAACATCAGCTCCATTAGATCAAAGACCTAGCTAATTTGCTAACACTATTAAATACATAAAGCCATCAGAAGTAATTTAATGCTTATCAGATATGCTTATTCCCTAATAAACACTCACCTACCCCTTACTTCAGCCTAATGAGCAAAATGGATTCAGAAAATGAATCTATAATGAAGAATCTTTAAATTTATTTCCATGAAAGGATTAGAAGGGGGCTCAGACCGAAAAGGGAATTGGCATTTATGGGGCATTTAGCTGCTTCATTGATTTCTATTTCATTTTGGAGCGTGTGACGCACGGCTGAGGTTTGTCAACCTTTCGTTAGCCTGGGTAATTCATCATAGTTAAATATCATATATTTAAGCTACAAATGCATTCCCACCATTTAGCATGCATCGAATTTCCCTTAATTTACAAAGAGAATCACTGAGTGCCAGTCAGTTTAACTATCCAAGAGAGCCATGCGGAGGGAAAAACCTCCAGGGGCCTAAATATCCACCCGGCCCAATGCTGTCCCCGGTCATACTCCTCTCCTGCTGCCCCTCAGTCCATAAAATCAATGTCTCAACTATGATTACACCTCTGCCTTTCCCACACCCTGATTATGACACAGTTGCAAAGAATCCTGAAGTTAGAGCGATATTGACAATCACCTGGTCCAATCTCAAAACCCCTTACTTTTCAGATGCAAAATATTATGAAATCCCTATATCTGACTTCTAGATCATGCCCCCCACCCACCCAGTCCTCCAGGCTTTCATGTAGTACATGGATAGAAATGGCTTCAGCCGCTGTCCGTGGGCAGTCTGTTCAGTGACCTTATATGGAATTTGCTGGTTCTTTGGGAGTTCTCATTCTGCAGTTCTGTTCCCAGGGAAATGGATCTTATTTAGGTCTCTCCTCCTTTAGATGTTCTGTCTTCTGTACATCCTGCACATTGTGGACCATGGCCGCTTTCCTCTCATTGCCAAGGAACGACTAGCATCGAACTTCTCGCATATTCATTCACTCACTGGATATATATTGGGTTAGCTTATCAGGTGCCAGGTTCTATGCTAGGCATGAAGAGTACAAGGGCAAGTCACACAGCCATGGTTTCTATTCCCATGGAGTGCCCCAGTCAAATGGCGGGAAATGGCTAAGAAGCAAATATAAACCAGTGGTCATTGAGTCAATTCCAACAAATGGTGACCCCAGGTGTGTCATGGTAGAAATGTGCTACATGGGGTTTTCACAGGAAGCTTTTTCACAAGTAGATCACCAGGCCTTTCTTCCAGAGCACCTCTGAGTAAACCAGAACATCCAACCTTTTAGTTAGCAGCCAAGTACATTGACTGTTTGCACAACCCATGGACTCCAGGAAGCAAGTAAACACAGTAAGAACAATCATGTTATTTGAAATGATGGTAAGAGTCCCCAGTATAATACGGGGGACTCCCTTAGGCTCAGTAGTTTTTAAAAAAAAATGCCCAGAGCATCTGGCATTCAGTTTGAAAACTAAAATCCGAGAAGGAACCACCCAGGCAAAGTAGGGGTGACAAAGTCAAGAAAGGAAGTGTGGACATGTTGTGGGGTTGGCAACCAACGTCACAAAACAATATGTGCATTAATTGTTTAATGAGAAACTAATTTGCTGTGTAAACCTTCATCTAAAGTACAATAATTAAAAAAAAAAAAACGGGTACATGGCGGGAGAGAGGTTTGAGACATGGAAGGAGATGCCATTGAGATAGGGAAGAGTTTGAGGAACTGGAAAATGAGTCAGGCAGCTGGAGACAGTGAGGCAGGGAGTGGAGGGTGTGAGGTGTGGTCCCGGGGGAGTGTGGGCAGGACTTCACTTGAGTTGGTTTTATTTTTATGATCCATCTAGTAACTTAGAGGAACATAGATTGGGGTAGTGGGGTACAGTGAAAACCAAATGTGTTGCTAACTTTTACTTGAGATTTGAGTCATCTGAGAACAATGACATCCCCTACAGAACCACTGAAAGTGTACTCTTAGACATCACCCCTGAGAAGTTTCTCAGCCTCTCTGCCACATGAACTATATTGCCGGTTGACTCCTCCCCTGTCAACCTTCATTTTAACTGCCTTCTTTCTCTCTCTCTAAATCTCCCTCATATCACTCCTTCTCTCTATCCTCCACCTCCTTTCTCTCAGGCTTACCTTGGAATTCCTCTATTTTTTTTTTTTTTAATACAGAGGGTTTTAACTCCTTCACCTTCTCCTTCCAGACACTTCTCCTTCCAGGGGGCAGTAGGTAGATTCAACTGTCACACTCAAGGAGACGCAAACCAAGTAAGATCCATTTCTCCTGAGATTAGTATCCCATACCCCTTATCAGTTACTTACAGCCACCATGATGCTCCATAAGAAATTACAAATTGTCAGTGGGAAACAAGTGTCTATTGCTCACACATCTGGGGTGTTCAGCTAGGTGTCTCTACTGCCCTTGGCTGAGCCTGCTTGCATATCTCGGTTTGGCTGGCTGGCTGTAGCTCTAGGATGGCCCTGTTGTTGTTGTTAGGTGCCATCGAGTCAGTTCCGATTCATAGCAACCGTATGTACAACAGAACAAAACACTGCCGGTCCTGCGCCATCCTCACAATCATTGCTATATTTGAGCCCATTGTTGCAGCCACTGCGTCAATCCATCTCATTGAGGGTCTTCGTCTTTTTCGCTAACCCTCTACTTTACCAAGCATGATGTCCTCCAGGTACTGGTGCCTCCTAATAATATGCCCAAAGCACATGAGATGAAATCTCACTATTCTCGCTTCTAAGGAGCACTCTGGCTGTACTTCTTCCAAGACAGATTTGTCCATTCTCCTGGTATATTCAATATTCTTCACCAACACCATAATTCAAAGGCATCAATCCTTTCTCTGTCTTCCTTATTCATTGTCCAGCATCTGAAAGTACATGAGACAGGATGGCCCTGCTTGGATGATAAGCCTTATCAACCATATCTGCATAGGGTATGTTTTAAGCCAATAACTCTTGATATACAAACAGAGCAGATCAAGCACAGAAGTAAGGAAGCACAAATGGAGAAAAACTGATGCCATGTGGACATCACCAAGCAACCAAGGAATAGAAGCTGAAAGAGACAAGGACATTTCTCTAGAGTGAATGGAGAGAGTCTTCCCCTACAGTCAGTGCCCTGAATTTGGACTTCTGGCTTCCTAGACTTCGAGAGAATAAATTCCTGTTCATTAAATCCACTCACTTGTGGTCTTTCTGTGATAGCAGCACTAATGAACTAAGATACTCCCTAAAAGCCACCAACCACACAGGCCCATGTTCCCCTCTGCCCTCAGTAAGCCTGGCATGAAATAGTTAAAAACTCTCAGCCTGCAGAGCCAAGAGGTCACATCTCATACTAATGAGCAGAAGGTAATGCACATCTAACTTTAAGTCTGTGCAACCACCTTATCAGAGTGCTTCCAAATAGCTCAATGATTATAAATTGAAATTGCTTACCTAATTTCACTTCTTTAAGAGATGGTGATGCAGACTTGAAAAAGCTGGCATTATTAAACCTATCCAGAGGCCCACAAGGATAACACTTTTCCATTTTTGCTAACTGCGGATGCATCTTTCCTATTTATGCTCAAGTCAATGTAAGCCTATTTGTCTGCATTTCACACTGAAAATGCTCCCCTACTCTCCAATCTGTTTAGACAGATGTACTGGATACCAGGAACCTAACAGCAATTCTTTATAGATTTTACTTCTTTTTCCACTATTTTTTTTTCCTGACCTATCTCTTTCCTTTAAATCAGTGCTTCTCAAATGGGGGCAATTTTGTCCTGCAGAGGGCCATCTCTGGAGACAGTTTTAGAGGGAGAGTGCTACTGGCACCTAGTGGGTAGGGTCAGGAATGCCACTAAACATCCTATAGCGGACAGGACAGCCCCCCACAGCAAAGAATTATCCAGCCCAAATTGTCAATAGTGCCAAGATTGAGATACCCTACTTCAGGTAATTAAGATACCAGTTCATGCATTGATGGCACCTGTTATGGGTTGAATTGTGTCCCCCAAAAATGTATATCAATTTGGCTAGGCCATGATTCCCAATGTTGTGTGATTGTCCACCATTTTGTCATCTGATGTGGTTTTCCTATGTGTTGTATATGCTCCCTCTATGATGTTAATGAGGCAACAGATTTGGTTAAGTTATTATGATGTTCATGAGGTGGGATTAGGGCAGTTATGTTAGTGAGGCAGGACTCAGTCTACAAGATTAGGCTGTGTTTTAAACCAATCTCCTTTGAGATATAGAACAGAGAAGCAAGCAGAGAGAAATGGGGACCTCATAACATCAAGAAACAAGAGCCAGGAGAATAGCGCATCCTTTGGACCCAGGGTTCCTGCACTGAGAAGCTCCTCGACTAGGGAAGATTGATGATAAAGACCTTCCTCTAGAGCCAACAGAGAGAGTAGACCTTCCCCTAGAGCTGATGCCCGGAATTTGGACTTCTAGCCTACTAGACTGTGAGAGAATAAATTTTTCTTTGTTAGAGCTATCCACTTGTGGTATTTCTGTTATAGCAGCACTAGATAACCAAGACAGCACCCAACAAACTGAATATAGGAGATCTTTTTAAAAATTAAGATAATTTACCCTGGGAAGACATTGCTTTACTTAAACAATAGAGACAGTGACAAATGGAATCCACAAACATTGGTCCCATATGTCATCATTCCTGTGTCTAGCTCATCTCTCCCCGTGAGTCAGTAGTCCCAGGAGGGACAGAAGGATATGGGTGTGGGGGAGGATGTGCATGTTCTGGGTTTAGAGAGATATGACAGTGAATCCCAGTTGTGTCAATGACTAGTTGGATGACGTTGGTCAGATTTACTTACTCATCCCATGCTGGAGTTTCTTCTTGGAAAAATGAAAATAAGGTCAACTACCTCACATGGTTGTTGTGGGATTAATTTAGACAATCTATATAAACCATTCAGCCCAGAATAAGTGTTCAGAAATTGCCATTTTCCACTAAATCATATTGATAATCCTCCTTATTTCAAATCTGGATCTTATACCTTGGTTCTTTGGGACTAGCCAGACTCTACTGAGAACCAGCAAGTACCTAATAAGAAAATATTTCTGCTAGTGAGATTCCTGGCTCATATCTTCCATCCCCATGTATCATGGTTTGAATTATGTCCCCCCAAAAATGTGTGTATCAATTTGGCTAGGCCATGATTCCTGGTACTGTGTGATTTTCCTGTATGTTGTAAACCTGCCTCTATGATGTTAATGAGGGAGGATGGGTGGCAGTTGTGTTAGTAAGGCAGGACCTGATCTACAAGACTGGATTGTGTCCTGAGGCAATCTCTTGAGATATAAAAGACAGAAGTGAGCAGTGAGACAGGGGGACCACATACCATCAAGAAAGCAGTGCCAGGAGTAGAGCGCGTCCTTTGGCCCAGGGTTCCTGCGCAGAGAAGCTCCTAGTCTGGGGGACACTGAAGAGAAGAAGGCCGACGGAGAGAAAAAGCCTCCCCCTGGAGCTGACGCCCTGAATTTAGACTTTTAGCCTACTTCAACTATGAGGAAATAAACTTCTCTTCTTTAAAACCATCCACTTGTGGTATTTCTGTTATAGCAGCACTAGATGACCTAGACACCAAGGGATCTGGCTAGTTCAGACAGGGTTTACAAGGAGCATCTGAACTGAACTCTGCCCACTTGTTACTAATAAGTTTTGGTGCTTATATATTCAGATCACTTCCACATTAACCAGCTGAGAAGTCCAATGGCCCTCTGAGGAGTAAAGGTCTCAAGCATGGTTAAATGCGAGGCTGAAAATAAGAAGCTGGAGGCAAATCTATTTTAACACAGCCACGGTCAGTCCATACTGTATTCTGCAAAATGACTGAGAATGTGGTCCCCATGCCGAAACCACTGAATCTATGTTGGTGAGTTAAGTCCATTCTTATTCCTCCTGGGGCCTCTTTAGCCTTCAGTGGAAATACAAATATCCCTTTGTAAATGTAGTCACTGCAAATTAGTCTTCTTCCAAATATGCTCATAGTCGAAGAGGTAATCTAGCACACTAGGTATCAAATTCAAAAGCTTCTTCCTTAGTTTTAATAGGATGAGTACTGGTATCTGATTTCTGAGCTATTTATATGATTCCAATCATCTTTGCAAATCACATTGAGATTTACCTCAGGCAATTAAACAGTATGTATCACAATGTGATATGTGCAAACCCTTTGACCTAGCAAGTCTACCTCTAAGTATCTTCCTTGCTATAATATTCATGCAGGTATGCAAGGATATACCTAAAATAAAATTCATTGCAACATTATATGTAATAAGGGCAAATTGGAGGTAACCTGAATGCCTTAATGCCCATCATTGGCAAATAAGATGAAATAAATGATGACCCAAACTCTCAATGGAATGAATAGAGGCTGTATCTGTAAACACATAGTTGGAAGGATAACTGTGAAATATTATTATATCTAAAAAAGTAAATTTACAAAAATACATGCAGTATTACACCATTTTGCTTTTTAAAAAGGTGGAAAAATGGCATCTATGGAGAAAAAAATATCTACAAGTCTACACAGCATGCAACTTTTAATCGTGGCTAACACTGGCAAGTGATTTAGAGAAGAGAGAAGGTCAGGGAAGAGACTCTGTTTTCTATACTTCTGCAGTGTTCACTTTTTATAGTAATGCTGTATTAGCTTCATAATTTAAAATAACTTCACTCTTTCCATTTTGTGTGCACCCACGTGTGCACACACGTGTGCGTGTGTACACACATACACACACACAATACAAGGTAGCTATGTTCATAGATAGTGCAATTATACCTGCATGAGTCTTGAAATCATCCAGAATTAGGACAGGAAAACAGAAACCACTGCATGTATTCCAGAAATTAACATTTTTAATCCAGGGAATTAGAGGCTTACCAAACAGTTGGAAGAGCTAGTGGAGCAAAGGTCAAGGAAGGCTCTACAAGCAATCTCAGCTTCCAGCACCAAAACTGGTAGTTCTGGAGAGCTCACTGAGAAACCACGAGAATTTTCTACAGCCTCTGGGAAGCTCCCACCAACTATTCCAGTCTGCAGCAACAAAGAAGGTTATTCTCAAAAGCTTGCTGGGAATCCACTATATATTCCACATATCTAGACAGCAAGTGCTACAGGAGGATGATGTCCTCTTGTCTTCTGCCCTACAAATCTTGTATGAATTCCTCTCATTGGGAAACTCTAACCCAGAGCCATACAACGAAGGGCAATGTAGCTTCCAGCTTCTCTTCCGTAACACAGAAAAGATCTTACAAGGGGGTGGTGATGATACCATGTTGACAACAGACAACCCAGCACAGTACACCCCTTTGTTTTATCCTCAACCACACAAAACCTCTTTAAATATAATTAACTTCTGAATAAAGGCAATAGCAGCTCTATTCTGGTAAAACTGAAGGTGCACTCACATTTTTCCCTAAAGGGGAGACACACTGTTCTATATGTTAATTAATCCATCTGTAGGTAATGTTCATTCCTTCCCCAGCTCAGCCACTATCCCCCTTTGATATCTTATAACTTAAATACCAAAATATGGGTTAACTACAATTAAGACACCTATATTTGATAATAGGAGAGTAGAAAAAAAAGAGGAAAAAGGAATTGGTTAATAAATACAAATATGCTAAAGCAAGTAGTATTAAGCAGCTAAGAAAATATGTATGACTACCACAGTCTTTGTTTCAGTAATTGGTCAGGTGGCATAGTTGGACTTTTCTAATTTCCTTCCATCACTGCCCATTCTATATTCCCTTTGCCTTCACTTAGTACCTCAGTTGGTCATGATGCTTTACCCACAAGTTGATTTAAGTCTCTTTTCTTCAAGGATCTGTGCCGTTATTAGAGTATTTTTCCTTTGATACTATTCTTTAGGAACAGTCTTAAGTAGGGCTCTAATGCTACAGGCATGCACTTTTGAGTGGTGCTAGCATATCATGCCGGCTTCCTATCTAATAGCCTTTCACACTTTTTCTTGCTAAAAGAAACCCAATATTCTTCATATATTGGCAGAAATATGCTCAAGGGAGGTGACTGCAACCCTAGGGTAACAATCATAATAGGTCTAAATCCGTTAAAGTAAAGCCATTCTCATAAACCAGTGATTGGTTTAGAGGTGGTCATGTGACCCAGTTCTGGCCAATGGGGCTTGGCAGGAAGTCTACTGGAGGACTTTTAGGAAAGATTCTCCTCTCCTGATAAGTAGAGAGACATGAGAGAAATGTCTTCTTGTTGTCTGTCATTAGACATGGCAGTGTAAAGTAGTGATGCTTGGAACTATGGCCACCATCATGTAATCATGAAAGGAAAGACAAGAAAATAGAAGAAAGCTGACTAAAGCCCAGATATCACTGAGCAGCTAAATTATCCAACCCTGTTTCCCTTCTTGATACGTGATATAAGAGTCTTCTACTTTTAAGGCAGTTTAGACAGGTATTCTCTTGCAGCTGAACTAATACAAGTTTAAAAAATAATATTTTGCATCTCCTATTGCCTTGCCAGGAGGGCTTCATATAAACTTACGAATAGTATATTTGCATAATTTGAATGCAGATAAGTGTGGGGACGGAAGAGCGGAAGAAAAAAGAAACCAAAAAAATTCACAGTAAATCATTTTTCCCAAGGATTGGAAAGACCAAAATGAAACTCTCCATAGCCCTACCTCCCCCACCCCACACACGTGCACATGCACATACATACGTATTCACCTTTATATTTTCAGATAGAATCTGGCAACATTGGGTTTATTCAGCCTCAAAATCAGGATACAAGAAAGTCTGAGGACCAGCATGAAAAGAACGCCCCGAAAGATGTGGGCAGAGTCCATGCAGGCTTTTCAGGCCAGTCAGACATTTGGACTACATAGTTTCCATCAAGAAAAGCCTCAGTAGGAGCCCTGGACCAACTCCACACAGTGGTTATGGGTTAAGCAAGGATACTTGGAAAAGCATTAGATTCCAAGAAGCAGCTGTCAGATTCAGTAGCAGTTCACCCTCTTGTGAGCATTATGGTCTATGCATATGGAAGAGATAACAAATGATGCCTGCTACCGGGAATTTTATTTTTGCACAACGCCTATATCACATTCCCCTGAAATGAACTGATGAATACAATTGTACAGTTTATGAATTCATCCTCCTCAAATGAAATCAATATGTTTTTGCAAAGGACTTTGCCCTGCATTCACCGCATTTGTGTCTTGCTGGGCAAAGATGACAGGAGGAGCAGCAGCGATGGGAAGAGAGCGATCTTTGCTGCCATCTTCTGATGTTAGGTGCAAGGAACAGATAGAGAGAGAAAAAGGAAAAAATATGCACAAGCTCCTTTTCTCTACTTAACCTAGATGTCCTAAGGGAAAAGCATGAACCAATGACACTGTCTCCTTAGGACCCTGGGAGCAAATGAAACATCTTTCTCACTGGGCTTCCACCCCATCCCATTCAGTCCCTTCCCATCCCATCTGGCTCGCCAGTGCAGGAGTGTTCCAGGTACATCTTTTATGAGTTCCTCTGTAGAACCCAGATTTAGACTCTGCAACAGAAAGTGATGACCTCTCCAGGTGCTTTGTTACTTGACTTAATAGAAACGGAAGCTTCACTTTCTTGTTGTTGATGTGAAAATAAAAGGTATTTCAGTTGTCCTAAAACAATGAAAGAAATGAGAGGGTTTTTGTACCACCCACTGGCCTGGCTCTCTGGGCTGATTTTGAATCCAATGAAGAGAGGACAAAGTTAGGACCAGCTGTTGAAGAAACTCTTTGCAAAAGTCTTTGAAGAACTCTGAGCATAAGCCAGGGTCTGCTTGACAAAGCATGTCTCAGGGGTTTTCTCTTCACCTACCCCCACAATCCAGCCCTTTCTACGTTGGAGCATTCAACGGAGTCGGCATCCAAGAAGCCCAGGTGGCCACTAGTGGGTAGCTGTTCCACCTGGCGGTTGGCTGATGATGGGGAATAAAGGAGACTCCATGCTGACAAGAAGACAGGAGCAGAGGAACAAAAAGACACATTTATCTCTTTGTTCATTTAGCAAATATTACTTGGAAGCCTAGTATGAGCCAGGCAGTGAATAAAAGACACATATACAAACACCCATACAAAACATCCCCTCATAGAGCTTGTACTCTACTGGAGGAGTCACAGAAACAACTATTATACGCCATAGGGTGATAGGTATATAAAGAAAAATAAAACAATGGAGGGAGATGGGTAGCAATGGAAGCTGAATGGGTTTTAAATAGGCTTATCTTAAAAGGCTTTCTTGAGATATCGACACTTGAGAAAAATCCCAGAAGACATTTAGCCCACGGAAGCAGCAGTCAAGAAATCAGACAATGTATTGTGTTGGTCAAATCTATTATGAAAGAGCTCTTTAAAGTATTTAAAAGTAAAATGTCACTTTAAGGACTAAGGTGCGCCTGACCCAAGCCATGGTGTTTTCAATTGCCCCATATGTGTGCAAAAGCCAGACAATGAATAAAGAAGGCCAAAGAGGAATTGAAGCCTTTGAATTATGGTGTTGGGGAAGAATATTGAATATACCACGGACTGCAAGAAGAACAAATCTGTGTTGGAAGAAGTACAATCAGAATGCTCCTTAGAAGCAAGGATGGCGAGACTTTGTCTCACATACTTCGGATATGTTATTAGAGGGGACCAGTCCCTGGAGAAGGATGTTATGCTTGGTAAAACAGATGATCAGCAAAAAAGAGGAAGACTTTGGACCAGATGGATTGACACAGTGGCTGCAACAATGGGCTCAAGCATAACAATTGTGAGGATGGCGCAGGACCGGGTAGTGTTTCGCTCTGTTGTATGTCATGTGAGTTGGAACCGACTCAATGGCACCTAACAACAACAACAAGCCATGCGGATATATGGGGAAGAGTAATCCAATCAGAGAGAATAATAAACGCAGAAATGTGGAGGTCAAAGCATGCCTACTTGGTTTTTTGAACATTAAGGAGATCGTTGTGACTGGAACATAGAGAGTGAGGGGCAAGAATTACAAGAAGTCAGGGTCAGATCCCTCTGAGTCTTGTAGAACACTGGCTTTGGCTTTGAGTGATATGGGAAACTATTGGTAGATTTGAAGCAAATGAATTACATGTTCTGACTAACATTTTAAAGGTTCATTTTAGCTGTTGATTTGAGTGGTAGAAGTAGCATGAAATGGTCAAATATTAGATTATTTTTAAAGGAAGGGTCAACAGTATTTGCTCCTCAGGTTGGATGTGGAGTGTGAAAGAAAGAGAGGAGTTAAGGATGACTTACTTCATGGTTTTTCACATGAACAACTGAAAGGTGGAGGAGCTGTTTACTGAGCTATAAAATATCTTAGGAGGAGCAGATAGGTGTGTGAGGTGGGGGGCAGTGGGGACTGACATAGAGCTCAGAAGTTCGGCTTTTTTATTTACCTTCTTTTTTTTTTTTTTTTGGTTTAAAACAACAGAAATTTATTTTCTCACAATTTTGAAGGCTATAAGTCCAAAATGAAGGTGACAGTAAGGTCAGTTTCTTCCAGAAGCTCTGAAGGAAAATCTGTTCTACGCCTCTCTCCTAGCTTCTGGTGGTTGCTGACAATCCTTGTAGATACATCACTCCAATACCTTCCTCCATCATCAGACGGCCTTTTTCCCTGTGTGCCTCCACATTGTTTTCCCTCTGTGTGTTAGTAGTTCAGTTTTTAACACTTAAAGTTTCAGGCACCTATTAGAGAACCAAGTGGATACAGTTGGATAGTCAAATTTGAGGTTCCAGGAGAAGTGACAGTACAAGCTGTAAATGTGATAATCACCAGCTTACAGATGGTATTTCAAGCCATTAGATTGTTACGCGATAGCCGAGAGAGTGAGTGTAGAGAAGAGAAAAGGTCTGTTGACAGAGTCAGAGAACACTAGCCCATTACTAGCTCAGGGAGATAAGGAGGATCCATCAAAGAGACAAAAAATAGCAACCAGTGAGGCGGAGGAAGGTCAAGTGAGAGCCATGTCCTTGAAGACACATGAAACAAACAAACAAAAAGATGTTTTAAGAGGAGGGAGGATAAACTCTAACAAATGCAGATGACACACCAAGTAATATGGGCTCTGAGAAATGACCCCTTGATGTAGCAATGTGGAGGTGGTTGATGACTTTCCACAAGTTTCTGTGTATCATAGGGGCAACACTTGAGCAAAGTAGATTCAGAAGAGAATGGGAGAAAAGGAGCTGGAGACAAGTGCATAGGCAACACACAGGGAATTTATATAAAAGCTGCCTCCTGGTGATTCTCAGAACTAATGGAGGGAAAGTGTAAGAGAGAAAGGCTGATGCCATCCAGTCTCCCAAATGGGGACTAAGAGCCATTGAAATCTGGACATTGCTACTAATGGGTCCCCAAACATCCCTACAGGCTAGTGAAAACTTGGGATGTGCACATATCATAGTAAGTTTTTTTTTTTTTCCTGAATTTTTGTGCAACTAACCTTCCCTCCCTCTACAAGGAAATCGTTCCAAAGGATAAAAGTTTTTACTTGAGAAAAAAGTTTCCAGGTATTTTCCCATATACAGTTTCCCTTTTGCTCTGAATTACTAGCACTTCTCATCTTTCCCAGTTCATAACTGGTTGGAAAACCTATGCACATTTTATTTCGATTTCAGACCATAAGACAAATCTTTCATCTCATTAATCACTTTGAATTCTTTCTCTAATGCTAACATTTTCCTAGTCTAGAGTTGTCTTGCAGAGCTGAGCTTGGAGTTTTAGGTACTCTCTCCTTACCGCTGCATGAAGTGGGCCAAGGGCCTCCCAGGGCTGATTTCCAGGGTTGTGCAAATGGTTAACACATTTGACTGTTAACCGAAAGGCTGGAAGTTTGAGTCCATCCAGACATGCCTCAGCATAAACTCCTGGTGATCTACTTCTGAAAAATCAGCCATTCGAAAACCCTATGGAGTACTGTTCTACTCTGACACACATGGGGTTTCCCCAGAGTCAGAATCAACAGCAACTGCTTTGGTTGCATTCATAGCTCTAACTCAAGACTCATAGGCTGATCACAGGCTGATCTGTTTCCACAAGGCACTGGCCTGACCTGCCCCTTCAATGATGGGTCCTTAGACTATTTTGATATAAAAACCTGAGACTATTTCTCCTTTCATTTAGCACTCTCCCTTCCTCCCATTCAGAGAGGTGTTTGGCCTATGTTCTTCGCCCCAGAGGAATAAGGCAGAGCAGACCATGAAAATCTTAGCTGTTGTGTCCAAAAGCCCAAGCCTAAGAGTGGGCAGCTGAGTGGCGGCACAGAAAGGGTGTGTTAAAGAGGCACAAATGAATAAATCTTTTCCTGAGGACAAGATGTTGAGGGGTGCAGTGGGGGAGAAGAAGGGCAGCAGACGGGGGGGATTTGCACATGATTCCTTCCACAAAAGTGGGAAGCCCATAGGTCCCAGAAAAACATTGACTTCATGATGTCTTTAAACAGGAAAAATGACATACGAACAGAGGCTCCTCTGCAATGCCACAGAACTACCCAAGCCCCCTGAACTTGGGCGTGAACCTGGGGACAGTGGACAAAAGATCTGGTGGTAAGTGTCTCACCAGCCCAGTAAAACAGGGGCTTGCAATCAAAGTTGACTGACAGAAAGAAAAGTAAGCTCTACTTCCGGTGCACCCAGGTATGTGGACTGAGGTTCATACCACTGTACTAGGTTCTAAGCTCAGCATTTCCTTCTGTGACCTTGAGTAATGCACGTTAACTTCTAGTGCAGCCAACTCCTCATGACTAAACAGAGAACAATAAAACCTTTTCTGCCTTCTTCATCACCCTAGCCCCAGGGTTGGCATATAGTAGGTAGCCCCAAAACTATTTGTTAAATGAGTCTTATAAAATGAATGTATGGGTACATGCATGCCCTAGCCAAATTTCATGTTATTGTGAAAACTAAATGAAATAAAACATGTAAAATCATTGTGCACACTCTAAAGCCCTTCCTAAATGTGAGGAAGCAGCATTATCATTCCCTTCTTGATTTTCATTCTCACTGTTGGTAGTGAAAATTGATTACCTATTAAGTGCTGAGTGAGAAGGTTAGCCTTAATAATTTCATTTGGCTTGCATACAGAAAGCTCTGTTCCTGTCATACTTTGAATAATCATAGGTAGATATTTCACATGTCAGCTCCTTCCCTCTGCCCATTCCAGCCGAGGGTGCCAAGTCCTTTCTTCATTATATTGGATCTGAGATCTTGCAATGTCAGGTCTGATCAAGAAAATGTCAAGTTGAAAGAAAGGAAGGTGACTGTATCTTTCTCCACAGCTCCAGATGATTGTGTTGTCCCGTATTAGGAAAATTGCCTTAGGAATTCAAATGCACTGTCTGATTACAGTATCATGTTTGGGTGGATCCCTAAAGGTTTCCTTGGCGGCAGTGATTTGTTTCCAAACACAAAATGCAAATACAGGGTAAAGCGGGTGGCAAAGAACATTAGGGGTGTGTCACCTGCCTTGACCATCATGCCGTTATTCTTTTCATACACAGAAGAACGAATAGTCTAATCAGATGATGCCTGGCCCAGAAATATTAAATAAATAACTAAATGAAAGCAGAATATCCTCTGGCTTTATGTATCATAATTCTTAGAAACAGAATAAAAGGATTGGGGGAGACCCCTGTGGATACTTGATCTAGCCTCCCCCACCCCCACTCCCCCATCAGATGAAGATGGTCTAGAACAGGTGGTTTTTTATTTAAAGACAACCAGGAGTTGAAATGTTATCTCCTCATTTGCTGGTTCACTGTGAAGTTTATGTCAATCAAATATCATTTTAGCACATACTTTGTATAAAACAATGATTGGCTTGTTGGCTGAATCATTTTTAGGGTAATAGTAAGAGAAAAAGAAGCCCTAGTGGTGCAGTGTTTAAAAGCTCAGCTTCTAACCCAAAGGTCAGTGGTTCAAACCCACCAGGTACTCCTTGGGAGAAAGATGGGGCAGTCTGCTTCTGTAAAGATTACAGCCTTGGACACCCTATGGGGCACTTCTACTCTGTTCTGTAGAGTCACTATGAGTCAGAACCAACTCGACAGCAACAGATTTTGTTAAGTTTAGTGAGATAGATAAAACACGATTACTGAAGTCTGGTTAAGAAGAGAAGGCACATAAGCACAAACACACAGACACAGACAATGCAAAATCCACAAGGAAATAGGCCTCAGTGCTGCTTCTAACAATCTAATGGCCATGAAACACGTAAGTGCTATAGAACGACAGGAAAGGAGAAATTACTGTTGACTTGGAGCTTACAAGATTAGGAAGAAATGAAGACAAGTCTCAGGCAATAAAAATGGAGTGCCCACATCTCGCTGAGAGGATGGAAGAAGCTAATATTTATTGAGAAACAATTTAATTCCAGAAACTGTGATGGAGGGTTTGTAGCTATTATCTCACAAAGTCTCATAACCACTCACTGAGGTAGATATTAGATGAGGAAACTGAGGCTCTGAAAGGTTAAATGATTCACTCAAGGTTACATGATTATAAGTAGTAGCTCCCAAACGCAAACTGTGAGTGTCTAACTCTAAAATTCTAGCTCATAAGTCTATTACAAGGCTTCAGGGATGTGAGTAATAAAGGTGCTCAAATTCTTATACTAGAGGAAACAAAACTACATGCCAGAAATAATGTGAGTGTGGGTGTGTGTGTGTGAGTGTGTGTGGGGGTGCGTGGGTGGGAGGGTTGGTGCGAATAAAATCAACTGAAAAAGATCCCAAACATAACAATTCTGGATGTTGAGAATTTGAAGAAGTAAGCCACTGTTAAACATTCTGTTGAATTTTGATTTATGCTGAATTCTTACTCCACTTCTACTGGATTTTCAATTCCTTTGGAGCATCGTTTCAACATGCAGACCGGAACCATCTAAGACTATGCAATGGAAGCCCCTAATCTGAATCATATCTTTGCATGCTGGCTTTCATTCAGACCCATAGAAACCCATTCCTGACAGCTGGAATCAGAAACGTTTCAATGCACTCGACTTTGACTCTGTAAGCTTAGCTTAACTTTCAATAATTTAGGGGAACCAAGCCTTAATTGGAGCCCTGTTGGTGTAGTGGTTAAGAGCTCGGCTGTTAACCAAATGGTCAGCAGTTCAGTTCCACCAGCCACTCCTTGGAAGCCCTATGGAGCAGTTCTGCTCTGTCCTATGGGGTCACTATGAGTGGAAACCAACTCAAAGGCACCTAACAACAACAACAACAACAAACCTTAATTAACTCTGTCAACAACTTCTGGTTGGAAAGAGCCTCACCTCAGTGGAAGAAGACCTGAGGGAGAGAAAGAGAAGCCCCCCAGGTGGACTAGGGCAGAAAAGGAATGTATGGTGCAACAACAGCCCAGGCCTCGGAAGCCAAAGCAGCTACACTAACCTCCACATCCCATAGGAGAAGTGGAAGAACAGTGCCATGAAATGTTCAGGACTAATACACAGCCCTGAAATGGAAAGTCTACAACGTAGGAAAGTCTACAACATAGGAAGATCTACAATGTGGGTTCTGAAGTCATCAAGGATGATGGCATATGAGGGACATGTAAGAAAATATGAATGATGTCACTTTGAAAGGTAATTTCCAACACAGAAAACTATAACAATTGCACTATAAAATGTGAGCTCAATCATTTATGCATTCAAATAAACATTTGTTGAGCATCTATTTTGTACCAAGAGGTATATCAGACTTGAAGAATACACAAATAAATAAAGGAGAATCTTGGCCCTTAAAGAGCTTACAATGTTGGGTTGGGCACAGACATATAAATATAAATAGGAAATTCTGTTGAGGTTGGTTTTGAGATGTTCAAGATAGGAAGCAGAGAGTCAATTAGGAGATAATGAGGGCCTAAACTAAGGTGGTATAGATGGATAAATAAGAAGGAGCAGAATAAAAAAATAGAGAGAGAGAATATAAAAATCATTAATATTTGGTGATTTATTGGATATGGAGGGTGATAAGAAAAGAGAGTCAAAGTTGTCTCTTGTAGATTTCTAGCTTGGAGGAAAACCAAGAGTTAATACAAACTTCAGGCTTCCACTCAGCCATCCATCCATTTAACAAAAATTTATTAAATACTTCTTAAATGAAATGCCAGGGACTTTAGCATCTTTTATCTACTTGAGTCTAAATAATAGAAGAGAACATTTTTTCAGAGATTTAGGCAAAGAAAAAGAACATAAGATAAAATGTAATCTAACCCTTTCAAATACAGAATGAAAAATCAGGTACAAATAATAATATTGAACACTTACCATGTGCCAAGCACCATGTTAGACACTACTTGTTTTATAACCAACCTTCAGAACAGACATACAAGGTAACTTTTATCATCCCCATTTTACAAATGAAGAAACTGAGGCTGAGAAGAATTAAGTGTATTATCTACAGACTCATAGCTCTTAAGTGGCAGAAGCCAGATTGAAACTCAGTCCTGTCTGAATCCAAATCAATGTCCTTCCCACAAAGTCTTTCTGCCTCTAAAGAGGACAAGTCAGCATACAAAATTACAACCATTGTTACATCAATAACAGTGTAGGAACTAGAACTTCTTTTCAACTCTCTTCTTTAGCGCTGTTACAGATTGAATTATGTTCCCAAAAAGTAGGTGTTGTAAATCCTAAACTCTATGCCTGTGGTTATAATCCCATTTGGAATGGGTTGTCTTTGTTATGTTAATGAGACAGGATTAGTGTAGGATGTATCTTGAGTCAATCAATCTCTTTTGAGATATAAAAGAGATTAAACAAGTGAGCAGAGCAGAGATGGGGGAAGAGAGATGCCAAGACACATGGAGATCTCCAAGGAACCAGAAAGGAGAGGCTGAAGAAACAAGGACCTTCCTCCAGAGCCAATAGAAAGAGAAAGCCTTCCCTTAGGGCCAGTGCTCTGAATTCAGACTTATAGCCATCTAAACTTTGAGAAAAATACATTTCTGTTTGTTAAAGCCATCCACTTGCAGTATTTCTGTTACAGCAGTGCTAGATAACTAAGACAGAATTGGTACCAGAAGAGTAGGGTGCTGCTCTAACAGATACCAAAAATGTGGAAGTCGCTTTGGAATTGGGTAATGGGTAGAGGCTGGAAGAGTTTTAAGGTGCCTAATAGTAAAAGACTGGATTACCTTGAAGAGACTGTTGGTAAAATTATGGACATTAAAGACAATACTGGTGAGGGACCAGAAGGCAGTGAGGAGACCTATAGAAAGTCTCTGTCATCTTAGAGAATACATATGGTGCCAGCAAGAGATAGAAACATGGATGTTAAATGTGCTTCTAGTGAAGCTTTAAAAGAAAATGATGAACATGTGTTTGGACAATGGAGGAAGGGAGATGCTTTTCATGCCGTGGCAAAGAACTCTGAATTATGTTCAAATGTGTGGTGGAAGGTAGAACTTGTAAGTGATGAACTTGGATATCTGGCTGATGAGATTTCTTAGCAATATCTTAAAGGGGCCATATGGTTTCTCCTTGCCACTTATAGTAAAATGCAGGAGGAAAGAGAGAGACTTAAAAATGAACTGTGCAAAATGAAAACAGAACTTAAAGATTTGGAAAATCCTGTTGTACAAACTAAGGGCACAAGTCCTAGAATGTTCACGAAGGACATAGCTACACAATCTTTTGTTAAAGAGATTAAGCCTATGACTGATGGATCTAACCAACTACCACAGCAGAAAACTCATCAGTTTGAACTGACGGAACAGAGAAAGAACGTAAGGAAAGAACGCTGTCTGCCTCTTGGAATTCTACAGGCAGGAAACAGGCCAAAGGAGCTACATCTGTTGTCCTCCAAGAAAATGTAATGGAAATGTATACCTTGTGCCTGTTCCACCATTGTATTTTGAAAGCAAATAACCT
>NW_004443981.1:370214-372636 GCF_000243295.1 Trichechus manatus latirostris
CATAGCAACCCTATGTTTTGTTCTGTTGTATGTAGGTTCACTATGAGTCAACAGCACCTTACAACAATAACAACACACCTCCTAAACTGTGAGAAAATAAATTTTTATTTGTTAAAGCCATCCACTTATGGTATTTCTATTATAGCAGCCCTTCATAACTAAGACAAGCTCATTGGCCCTCAACATTATAGCAACACGTGTTACACTTTCATTTCAGACATTAATTTTAAAAGTCAGGTAACCCATTGAAAACACTTTCTTCCCCAGAATTTTGTATTTCATTGTATAAGCAGTGATGTTCTGGAAGCATCTAGTACTGGCCCAGGAGAGCCAACTGTGCACACCAACTCCATATTCAGTGATGTCACACTGGTAGCTTAAAGTTTACCATGTTGTAAATACTTCATGACAGGCTTCATTATTCCCATGAGAACGGGGCTGACTCAACAGCAGCTAATAACGAATCTGAGTGGACTGAGGCTTAGATATTATAAACTATTTTTTTATCTCCCACGACGTAACTTTTTAAATTAGGCAAAAAACAGTACTATTACCATGCGTTTTGTACGCAATAAAATTGAATTGGCTTAAGTTCCGTTTTAAAACACATTTTCCCAGAATAACTTTTTCATCAAAATTTTCCTCTCCGATCACCATTGTGAATTTCTGTTTTTAAATCATAGCCATGTCTGAGGACTTTTTTTCTTTAAGTAGATTTATGAGGTTTGAGGGTAGGAATCTATAGTTTTTTATTCATAAGTGACTCTAGGATCACCTCTTAATAGTGACTCAACCACAGGCTCTTAGAATTATATATACAATTACCATTATATATGACAATTACATATGATCATGTAGTTGGCGCGAGTTCTAAACTGGCAGGACTGACTGACTAGAATGGTTTTTTGAACAGTGTAGGCTCAAGGCAGTGGAGACGATTTCTCATGTAGGTCCTTGCTGATGTCTGCATTAGTAACAGAGAAATTCGCTTTAGAAGTAACTAATGCCTCAGTCAAAAAAATCTTTTCATACCTCAAGATGGAGAACAGAACCATAATTCTTCCTTTCACTGGAAAAAGAAAGCACGTTATGATGAGCTATGTAGGCACACATTAGCTCAGATTGGTAGATTCGATAAAAGCATGAATATTAATTTGCAGTATTTTGAGAGGGACATGTTTATGGCAATTGGATGATTACTTACTGGTAATTGTGTCATAATGTTTAAGTAGTTTATATACAATCTCAAAAACAAGTAACCTAGGGAGCTTAGCACTGCAATATCATCAGCAGCCCTCCAAAAGCAAATCTTTCTTTGTAGACAAATACCTTAAAGTAAATTCAATGAAACCTGGCAGAGTTCTGAATCTTGCAGGTCCTGGCTGTCCTTGGATAAGCAGATATCCAGAGAAGAAGGCTGGTTGGTCCTTGCTACAATTGCCACAAATAAGCACAATTTAGACTAAAACTCCACCCAAACTCTGGTGGCTGAAATCTGCTGTTGGTTTCCCGAATTGTTCCAGGTTTAAGGAGAAAGTTAGAGTGGCAAAATTCTGTGGTTTAGGGGGAGTTTGTAAAACCTATAGGATTTTTTAAATTGGGAATTTCCAAACTACATTTTTCAATCCCTATAAGTCATTCGTGGGTACAGGTAATTCTGTCTTAAGTCTAAGAAAGTAGAAGCACAGATGTTAAAACAATAAATAATCTTCTTGTAAAATACCATATTGACTATATTATAGGTACCCTGAAAAGGAGCCCACAGCCTGCCACCTTGCATTTGAGAGGACTGGGTCATAAATCACAGATACAGGACACATGGATATGTGGGAAGGAGAATGGGATTTTCTTCATGTGTTGCAAATTTCCCAAACCATGCTTTAAAGAAGACATATGTGACACCTTGAAAGCAACCACTTACAGGTTACCTTCACTTGTATGTAGATTCCATCAGTATGGATTTGTTATACAGTAGCCCACACTTTCCCTGTAGGCTCAAGCTCCTAGATTTTGGTTCTCTTTGATCACGGAGTTGGAAGGCTATTTTTCTCTTGTCCATTCTCTCCACCCTTTCTTATAAACACATCTTCTTGCTGTTGTTAGGTGCCGTCACATTGGTTCTGACTCATAGCAACCCTATGTACAACAGAACAAAATACTGTCCGATCCTGTGCCATCCTCACAATCGTTGTTATGCTTGAGTCCATTGTTGCAGCCACTGTGTCAACACATTTAGGCACCCACACGTACTACCCACCCTTAGTCCTTTTCTTCACCATAGAGGTAGTGGGGGACATGAGACTATTGATACACAGACACACTTATGACACAGTGATTACTGATTGATGGAATGGTTAATGGCATAATGGGAAAAAAACAGGATTTAGAGTTAACAAAGGAGGTATCAAATTTACCATCTACT
>NW_004443981.1:372736-374632 GCF_000243295.1 Trichechus manatus latirostris
TAACAAAATCTGTCCCCTAGATTTCACAGCTTCTTCTCTGCACCAAATATCAGCCTCAAGCATTCACAGAGCACATAGCGCAAGAGAGATTGAATCCCATGTAAGACCCAGATCCAGTGGGTAACCTTGGGGCAGAGTCCTTTGTCCTACCAGCCCTTTAGCTCAAAGAGGGGTCACAATGAGAACGAGAAATGACATTGGAATTTAAGCCTTTCCCAGGAAATAAATCACTATGGAAAGATACACCTGGAAACCCAATTTGGTCTTTTTCCTTTTTGACCCAAATATCCCTTCACATCCCAAAAGCTGAATTTAGAAAGCATCCTCTTGGAGGCCAGATTCAAAGTTCCGGAGAAATTTACAGTTAAGGATTAAGCTACCAAGAGCTGGAATAAGAATCTGGCTTTAGGGAGGATCTTCCCTGCAAAGGTCCAGGTAGGTTCTTATTACAAAAGTGTCTGACACCACTGAAGCTGGGACTCTAAGTAGGTGGCTCAGTGTCTTCTAGGGTGGTCTGTGAGTCCCTCATGGTATTAATGTTTATAACATGAGGAATGCCTCTGCTTTGTTTCTAGCATAAATCACCGAGAGCACTTCACTAAGGATACTTCTTTCTGGACATGACATCTTTTTTGTTTCAAACAAAACAAAGCTTGCATAAAGCAAGAGCTAAAGGAGAACAATGGTCCATATTTGAGATCACTGCTATTTTTTCCCTTGTGGGGAATGCATTTTGAAGTGACAGGTAGATAGGGGTGCGGTTTGGATACCACCAGAGGAAAACCCTGTAACAAGGATATGAGTGTGAGTAGTTTCTTTGGAGAGTGACCCTAGGAAACTTCTAAGGGAGGGAGGGATGCAGTGAGAGAAGGGAGGGAAAGAAGACATTAAGGAGAGTGTCATCAAGCAAGTTACCACTGCGGGCAACTGGAGCTCAGTCTTGCCAGGGAACTCTGGGGGCTGGTGTAGAACATGCATCTCAGAGTCATCCCAGGGGAAGGGTAAAGAAGCTGAGATACTCCATGTCCATCATTGATAGAATGCTACCTAGGGAGCATTAAGGCACCCACCCTTTCAGCTTTCCCTGCCTGCCTACTGAGAATGCCCCAGTGGCCAGATGGAGTCCCTCAGGTGAAGGTCGCAGATGTTCACAGCCGGCCACCTTTAGCACCTTCTGCACATGTCAGTGAGTACTGAGGGGATAGGAGGGGCATCAAGAGTACTGCTGCAAGAGGACAGGTGGCTCTTGTAGATTTTTTGTCCTAAGGTGGTCCTATTTATTTGAAGTTATGAAGTTACTCGGTAATTATGGAAGCTTGTACAATACACATATTATACACACCCATACATATTAGGGCAAATGGTAATGATGATGAAATGTGTAGTTCTCAGTAAACTATAGGCCAAGTAAAAGGAGATGAAGGTGTCTGAAATAATAATAATAGACTAATAAAATGAGCAAATAGCTCTAAAACAGCAGAGGGAAGTCAAAGGCATTGCAGTAAAACTTCTGCCTCTTATTTGTATGTTAGTCTTTATGGAAAGCAAACAAAATAATTGCCACACACTTGTACCATCTGTGTTCTGCCAGGATCCCTGATTATACTTGAGAACAAATATATTGTCCCCAAGTAAATATGAGAATGCCACCTGGGGCTAGAATGACAATTGGATTTAAAGTAATATTTTCAGAAAAACACATTTTTTCACTAGCCATCTTATAAATAGAAATGTGAGAAGAAAAGAAAGATTTTAAGAAGTTGATATGGATATATGATTTTAACACTCATTTCTTTAGTAGGAATAGGCATAGTTTATCAGGAATAAATAAAGACCTTAGTACATCACTTTATCTATGCATCATGTAAAATGGGAAGATGCCACTAATTGCAATGC
>NW_004443981.1:376516-378353 GCF_000243295.1 Trichechus manatus latirostris
AACTTTGTGCTTGTGCCTTCCTTTCATTTTATCTTACTAACAATTCAGTCCAGAATATAGGACAGCAGACATTAGCCTCTCTAGGCAGGTGTGAATCTGAGCCAAGTGCCAGGCCAGACTGAAGAGAGGAACCACACAGGAAGATTCCGTGAAAGGTAGTCAAGATAGGGAAAGGTAAAATACACAAACATACACACAACCTCTCATAGACATTAGGTGACTACCTGGCCAACAGCCTTCCCTCACACATCTTAGAAACTGTGAAAGTAATTGGCCCTTGCACTGAGAGTTCCAAATGGCATTATTCTTTTTCATTCCTTGAGTACCAGCTACAAACAGCCTAATAGAAAAAAGCACCCTAGCAATGGTCTGTTATCAAATGGTGTTGATTCCCCGGAGCAAATTCTCTCACATGCCTTTTAATAAAGTATCCTCCTTCCTGGGTGGTTTATCTATTATAAGCCCACAAAAAAATAATGTAGTTAAAAAAAAAAAGAAGAAGAACTTTTCTATCTTATTGCACAGGTAAACTATCTCACCTATTTCACCAAGACTTATTAGAAATAAATGTCAGCTGTAATTTTAGAAGTACTAAGAATGGGCATAGCAGCCTGCCCACCAGTAACCTGTCCTGTTCAACCCTGGCTGACAAGGATGAATTTTCTATTCTTATGAAGCGCCTTAATGTACTCCTACAAGAGATTTGCAGCAGTGTTAGTACATTTGTAAGGCTGTGGTGCTGTAAAACTTGCATGCTGGCTTTGAAATATTTATCATTGCTCTTCCTGTTTGAGCTGAAAACATCCAGTGGCAAACTTGGAGGAAAAGGTGAGTTTGGTGTCCTTCCCTCCCCTCAATTTTCAGAAAACTCTACTCATGCACCACTGATGATACTGGCAACATGGAATAAAATGAAGAAACCTCACCCTCTTCGCAGATGACTACAGAATTTCTCTCAAGAAGGGAAAGATCCTTGTGTGAAAATATATTGTGCTTAGTGAGAACCCCCAGTTTGGGAGCTGGGCGGAAATTTCCTGCTGAATCAAGAAGAGGATATAGTTGTGACTCTCAGGGGTAAAAGGTCCCTGAGGGGTGCAAACGGTTAGACACTCAACTACTAACCAAAAAGTCGGCAGTCCAAAAACCCACCGGGAAGCGCCTCAGAAGACAGGCCCGGTGATCTGCTTCCGAAAGGTCACAGCCTTGAAAACCCTATAGAGCAGTTCTACTCTGCACACATGGGGTTGCCATGAGTCAGCATCAACTTGATGCTGATTAATATCAACTAACAACAACCAATCGAAAGGTTGGCAGTTCAAACTCACCCAGCAGTGGCACAGAAGAAAGGCACAGAAGATCTGCTTCCTTAAAGATTACAACCAAAAAAATCCTATGGAGCTCAGTTCTATTCTTTAACACGTGGGGTCGCCATGAGTCAGAATGGACTCTACGACAACAGATTTGGTTTTGGTTTCTAGGGAGTGATGTATATAAGGCTGTCACTGGGGACATGGAGAAAGGTTGAGACTCTCGTCTCACACTCCCCTCTAAACCTTCAGTGGAAGTCTAAGATCACAGAAGGCTTGTTTTATTCTTTCATGTGACAAATGTCTACTGAGAGCCTACCACATGTTTCAGACACTGACACAATGGTGGGAGACAGGAGGCTGGATTAAGTTGGTGTATTCTCTGAGGACTGGGTGATACGGATGTTAAAATCTTGGATCCAACACTTGCTAGTTATGTGACTGTGGGCAAGTCACTTAACATCTCTAAGTTTCCATTTCTTGATCTGTATGAGAATTTTCATAAAATCTGCCCTCACCGGGCAGGTGAG
>NW_004443981.1:379195-381346 GCF_000243295.1 Trichechus manatus latirostris
GGGTCTCTGAAGATGTTATCAGTTAACATAGGTCATACTAGGTTAGGGTGGGTCCTAATTCCACCTGAGTGGTATCCTTGTAAAATAGAAGAAGCCACACAGAGAGACAGAGGAAGGATGCCATGTGACACAGCAGCTGCAAGATAAGGAATGTTGAGCTCAGTGGTTAAGCGCTTGTATGCTAACCAACAGGTCAGCGGTTCAAACCCACTAGCCGCCCTGCTGGAGAAAGATGTGGCAGTCTGCTTCCGCAAAGATTACCACCTTATCAACCCTGTGGGGCAGTTCTACTCTGTCTTGTAGGGTCACTATGAGTTGGAATCAACTCCACGGCAACAGATTTTTTAGGAGAGAGGCATGGAACAAATTCTCCCTCAGAGCCTGACACCCTGATCTCCAACTCTTAGTCTCCAGAACTATGATAGAAGAAATTTGTGTTGTTGAAAGCCACCCGTTTTGAGCTATTTTGTAGGGCAGCCCTAGGAAACTAACATAGGCTGTTCTTTAACCCTCGGAGTTTCAGTATCATCAGGTCCTTACCTGTAAAATGGGAATAATGACAGTGGTAGAGATTCAATTAGATGAGGGATTAAAATTACTCACACACATACCAGTGCCTGCTACATACGAAAAACTCAATATACGTTAGCAATCATTATCATTGTATGTACAGAAGGCCCCTCCTTCCCATCTTTTATTCTACTGACACAGAGCACCCCCACTTCCTTCCCTTGAGCATCCATAAATTCCAGGGGGAGGCATACCCTATGACATCAAATATCATCTTTAGCAAAAACAGCCTAGGACCTTCTGCCATCAGGACACCCCACTTGTCGAAGTTTATCAGCCTCAAACAGGAGGACACAGTTAGGACAGTCACACAACAAGGTAGGAGACAGCTTTGCTTCCATGATGGGGAGTCAAAGAGCACTGTTCTTTGTCAGAAGAGTCAGACTACATCCTGATTATTCTGTCACTGAGTAGCTCTGTCACTTCGGCCACTACCCTTCTCCCTTTCTAAACCAGTTTCCTTACTCACCTGTGTTGTAGGGATCGCTAAGCTGAAGGTGTTTATAAAGAGCAGTGTCATAGAAACACAAAGTGGTGTTATTGACTGGAGGAGGCTGACAGAGAGTGGGACTTGAAGACAGACTTAGATTTGCCTCTCTGCTTGGCTCTTCACTAGCTGTGTGGCATTGGGCTAGTCACACTACCTCTCTGGTGAACCTCTGTCTCAACATCTATAAAACGTGACATAATAGCTGCCCTCTGATCTCACAGGTCTGCTAAGTCTCAAACCTGAAAAATGGATGTCAAAGAACTTTCTAATGTAAAACACCACATAGCTGTTATTCATGGTTGTGATTATCACAATTAGGGCACTTCCCTAGGCAGCATTTGGCTCACAACCCAACAAGGAAGAGCAGAAAGGCAAGGCTACTGCAGATGGAGAAAGTGGGGGAAAGATCAAGACAGCTGAAGTGACGTTTCAACCTGAGGTCTGACCGGGACCTGTAGGACTTGGGCAGGAGAGGTGGCTAGAGTGTTTGCCTCTCTGTGGCGGAAAAATGACTCTCAAGCTGTCACAGCTGCTTGGGAGCCCGAGAGAGCATGAATCCCAAGTGTTGCCACCTGAATCATCAGCCCTGCTTTCTGGAACTCCCCAGGTGAGCCCCTGTGGTCTGTGCAAATGCTCAAATGTCAGCAGACCCTGCTTGCTTACGGGAGGGGAGTCAGGCTCCAGAGCCGGAGGGGTTACTGAGAGTTTATCTGTGCTCATAAACGTCCATGACAATGTCATTACGCCCAGTGCACCTTTCTGTCCTAGCTGTATCCATTATCTTCCGTGAATAGCATTGCCCTTTAGTTATGCTTCAAACACCAACCCTAACTGAATGCACAAACATTAATTACTGTGTTCCCCAGCGTTTCTAGGAAGATAATCAGCCACATCCCTATTGAAGCTAAATTTGAGAACTGTAGAGAAGTAAAAAGGAAATTTCTGAAATCATCTGACTTCCTGAGTTTTTGTGTTGAATCAAGCATTTCATTCATGTTAATTGCTGTGGGTTTTTTTCCTGCTGCTGACAGGAAGCGGCTTTGAATATGACCCCATTGGAAAGAAAACCAAATAAAACCAAACTCATTGCC
>NW_004443981.1:381738-386800 GCF_000243295.1 Trichechus manatus latirostris
CAAAGGGCCTGAAGGTCAAACCTGCAGTCTCAAAATGACGGTTATTACCCACCTGCGTTTGCTACAGCCATTATTTTTTTGATCCTAGAAAAGCCCTGTCGTTGCGATATTTGCTGTCTTCCTGCTGTTGTCCTCCTTCCTCAGGTCCATTCTCTGTACCAGCTCTGAACATCGTAAATACTCAGCTAACAGAGGAAGTAAAATGTTACCTTGCCTGCAACTGTCAAGTTCCAGAGGTCCTGGAGCCTCTGCTCATACCCCACAGAGATGAATGACCCCAGGATGCGGCCTCAGGCTCCTGAACAATTACTGCTTGTACTTGTCTTAGTTCGTTTGGTATTTCTCCCCAGCCCCCAGCCTTGCTTTTCCACACTGTAGCTTGGCGAGGGTAGTAAACCCTTCACCGTAAGGGTTCAGCATAATGAAATAAGTCATTCACAAAAGGACAGACATATGCAACCACTTACATGAAATATCTAGAATAGGAAACTGTATAGAGACCAAAGTTTATTAGTGGTTACCCAGGGTTGGGGGGGCGGGGAGAAGGGAAGACACAATGTTTAGGGGACAGTGAGCTTCTGTTAAGGGGGATGGAAAAATTCAGAAACAGTTAGGGGTGACAGTTGAACAACATGATAAACATGTTTAATGTAACTGAGCTGTCCATGTGACAATTGTTGAAATGGCAAATGTTTTGTTACCTACATATTTACCACAGTAAAAAAAAAAAAAAAAAAAGTCACGTACACTCTGCCCTGATTCTAAATTTTTCTTGCAGCTTGTCAGGAAAATGATTTTAGCTCTAGAATTTGGAGAGCTCTTGTTAGATTATTAAGCCCCTTCAAATCTCATACTCATTTCGGGAAAAGGAACAGCTCTGTGGAGACTGAACTGCCACTTCCTCTTTTCCCACAAATTCCATGGCGAGCAGGTCAGAAGAAGCTCTTCTCTCTCACACAGCCCATTGGCTCAGAAGCAAAGGCTCCAGGTAGAGGGTCGCAAACCTCATGTCAGCACTGGGCCCACTCAAACGAAAATGAGCCGTTCCATCTAGTCCATTGGCCGTGTGTGCCTTGCAACTGAGAATACTTGAGCTAAATTGGCCTTTATCCTCCAATTCCATAATCCTGAACACCTGGAAAGATGCCGAAATAAGAAGGAATATTTTTCCTGCCATCCAGGCCCAAGATCAGATAGTGAGTAGCTTAATGCCCCTGGACTGCTTTGATCAGGCCCTGCAACAATAGTTACTAACGATGGTGCTTCAAAGAAGGCCAAAAGGATCTTTGTCATAAAAATACCTGAACATTTAAACAGAGTCTCAGTGGGGGCATGCAATTTTAATTAAGTTGCACTTTTTCTCAACATTAAAATATCTTTTAAAAAAATTTCTGATTATAAAATGATACATGCTTGAAATGACCAATTCAAATAGTATAGCTATAAATAAAATAGAAAGAGAACATTGTCCAAAATCTCACCTCCAAAGACAACCACCGTAAATATTTTGGTATATATCTTTCCAGAATTTTCTTTATGTATATACATTGTTTTAAAACAAAATAACAAGAATGCATATTGCGGCACTTTTTATTATAATGAAAAACTGGAAAGAAATGTCCATTAGCAAGAAAATAGTAAAATCTATACAGTGTGATACCTTGCAGCTAGTAAAAGGATGAGCTAGATCTATATCCACTGACAATGAAAGATGTCCACAATATAGTGTCAAATGAGAAAAGCGAGTTGTAGGACACTAAATAGTGTTCCAAAGCTTGATCATTGGTCTGTGTCCTCAGACTGTTGCACATTCTTCATAACTCACTGATGATTTTTAATTCATTTTTCATTATTTATATTTGGATACATGTGTCAGCTATCAATCTATTGCCTCTTAGCTACAAATCCAGCCTTTCTTTGCCCTACTTTCTGATACTGGAGCTGGACCCTGTAAACATTTCTCCTTTGCCAGCTACCAGGCCATAGCAGAGGGAGGAGTTGCTCTTTCTGATTCTGATGTGCTTTTGTTCTCTCCAAAAGCGCTACTGCCAGAGGATCAGTATGCAGGAGGCCCAGGACACTCACTCCCCAGGAAGCTTCTCTGCCACTCAGTGAGCCACTTCCTGCAGACAAGCTCTGGTCCAGAGGTACCCTTCAGTGAGCATCTCAGCTCCTGATAAGCCACCCCTGTGGACCAGCTCCAGCCCTCCCACACCTAGTGAGCTGCTCTTGTGGTTCAGGTCTGCCCTGAGCTCTCTGATAAATTTCTTTACCATCAGCAGGCTGCATGTTCTTGTGGTAGACGCAGTCTCTCCTTTAAGTTCTGAATATCAGCTTTGTAGGCAGATGCAGGAGTACAGGGACAGATCTTATAAGTTTTAGTTGCTTTCTTCATGTTCTCACCCGTAGCTCTCTCTCTCGGGTGATTCTTGAATTTGCTATTCCTACATTCCTTAGTGGTTCACTGGTAGAATTTTTGCATTCCATGCTGGAGACCCAGCAATGCACCTCAAGCCCAGTCACCACTCATCTGTCAGTGGAGGCTTGCATGTGGCTGTGATGCAGAACAGGTTTCAGTTGAGCTTCCAGACTAAGAGGGACTAGAAAAAAAGGCCTGGTGACCTACTTTCAAAAATCAGCCAGTGAAAACCCTATGGATCACAATGGCCCAATCTTGTTATACATGGGGTCCCCATGAGTTGGGGGCCAACTGGATGGCAGCTAATGATAAGAAAGCCATATCCCTTAGAGAATCCCTAGGGGGTGCAAACAGTTAATGTGCTCAGCTGCTAACCCAAAGTTTGGAAGTTCAAGTCCACTCAGAGGTGTTGGAAGAAAGGCCTGGCTATCTACTTCCAAAAAATTAAAAACCCTACAGAGCACAGTTCTACTCTGACACATGGGGGTCACAATGATTAAGAGTCAACTCAACCGGTACCTGGTGTTTTAATATCCTTTAGTTTTCTTTTACCCCTTTTAGTAGTTAACCACTTCTTACCCATTGCCATTGTTGTTGAGTCGATTCCTACTCAAAGTGACCCTATAGGACAGACTAGAACTAACCCATAGGGTTTCCAAGGCTGTAATCTTTATAGGAGCAGACTGTCACAACTTTCTTCCAAGAAGCGGCTGCTGGGTTAGAACCACCAATCTTTCAGTTAGCAGCTGAGCTCATAACCACTGCACCAGCAGGGCTCAACTGCTTCTTAGTAGTTACTAATTCTTTATGTTAAATTTTGTCTCTTCAAATTACAGGCATAGTTTCTGTCTTATGATTGTACCCTGATACAGTAAGTAAAAGAAAATACTGGAAGAAATAAATTTCAAAATCACGAGCTTTGACTTTAAATAATACTAAGATGAGTCTTTGGGAGAAAAATGATTTGTAAATTGTTTGGAGTTAAGACTTAAAGGATAGGACTTGGTCTTTAAAATTTGAGCACCCATTAAATCACCTCTCACTTTCTAAATAAATCAATGGACCACAGGCAAAATGGACTCTTCTCATAATTCTGAATATAGTAAAACACAGAGAAGGCTTAGCGGTAGGGAAGCCCTTTGGAATCTGTCGCAGCTGAGAGATTGGATGGAGACCTCAAGCTGATTCCAGTAAGCCCTGTCAAAGCACAGGCATGGGGAAGGATTTTCTTTCCCACAACCCCTTCCAGGAGTTCAGGGTCCTATCCCAGTGCTGGGAAATGAATTTGTATGGAAAGCCAACAAAAGGGGGGTGGGATAGCCATATGACACACTCATCCTAATGGTCAATGGATAATGAGCAGGATGCTAACAATGGGAAGGCAAGTCAATGGGAAGGACCTACTGAAGCAATTTTCAACTTGGCGGTGCAGGATCCCACTGAAACAGACTGGGTGATCCACCAATGCTGGCTCTTCTCCTGCAGGTTCCCTGGTACTAGAAATAGACCAGACTTGCTGGAAAGGGAGACTGGGGGATCCCTGACAAGGGGCCTCACTCCTATCTGCATGGCCCCTCCATTTGGGGTTACTTCATCTCAAGAGCCATCAGCCTCTCCCTTTCATCCTAGTCTCTGTATCATCTCTTCACTCTTCTCCTTCTCCCAGCCCAAACACTTATCCCCGGGGGCTGAGAATCACTCATTCTTCTTGATGACATGCTTTTCCAATTTATTTTACCTTCCTCATACCTGAAAAGCCAAGAATAGAACGCCTTTGTTCTGTGGTTTCATTGTGACCACCCCCTTCCTCCACCTCAGATAACAGGTACCTCTAGTCAGGCAGCTTGTTAAAGTCATGGGACAATAGGGTACAACGGAAGGAAATAAATACCTAGATTAATGAATGTATTAGTTTCCTAGAGCTTCTATAACAAATGACCACAATGGGGTGGTTCAAAACAAAAGAAGTTTATTCTTTCACAGTTCTAGAAGCCAGAAGTCTGAAATCAAGGTGTCTACAGGGCCATGCTCCCTCTTAAAGTTCTAGGAAGAATCCTTCTTTGCCTCTTCCAGATTCTGGTGGTTCATAGCAATGTTTGGCATTCCTTGGCTTGTGGATGCATCAGTGCAACTCTGCTTTTGTCTTCACATGGACTTCTTCCCTCTCTGTGTGTTTCTCAATATCTCATAAGGAGGCCAGTCATTTAATTTAGGGCTCACTTTAATCCAGTTATAACCTCATCTCAACTTGATTACATCTGTAAAGATCCCATTTCCAAATATGGTCACATTCACATGCAGCCGGGGTGGGGGGGTGGTTAACCCGTTGCCATTGAGTCGATTCCAACTCATAGCGACCCTATAGGACAGAGGAGAACTTCCCCAGAGGGTTTCCAAGGAGTGGCTGGTGGAGTCAAATTGCTGACCTTTTGGTTAGCAGCTAAAAGCTTATCACTGTGCCACCAGGGTCCCACTCGCGGGGTTAGGACTTCAGAATATCTTTTTGGTGGACACAATTCAACCCACGATAGTCAATATACCAAAACACTATCCAAAACTTTGGGTAAACATAAATGCTTTACAATTAAGCAGTCAAACCAGTATACTGAGATCAATGTATTGGGTAAATAGAGAAAAACTAAC